>NC_080173.1:7647518-7705018 GCF_950295315.1 Erinaceus europaeus | reverse complement strand
TCAGAAGATCAGTCTTGCTTTTCTTTTCTGCTGGTAGGTTGATACCATGCCAGTGATCTCTTTAGAGAAATATAAATGTCAGTTTTGCATCAGTTTGTAACCTGAGAAAATGTGTGAAAGGTAACAGCCCCTCCCTCCATTTATATTTGGCAAAGGGGCTTTTGACAGACTCCCTTGGTTTGTGGTTTTGAGATCCAGTATACCAAACCACTGAATGTTTCTTGTGAGTTGTTCAGGCAAGAAGAAGCTTATCAGCAGATTCACATCCCCACCCTGTGGCTCTGACTGACCCTTGTTGCAGGGTTAGAAAGGGGTGTAGATGATGCTATTTGGTTTATTTCAACAAAATTCCATTAAAAGAGCATGTTCATTCATACCTGAAAGGGGGCTTTATTATTTAACATAAATTCTATAGAAAATATCATATGTCTTTCTAAATTCAACAACTCACCTACATTTTTTTTTCTTGACCATCCTAAAAAAAATGTAGAAAGTAATCATCCCCTAAACAAATCCTGCTAATGTGGGCAAAAAGGGAAAAAAATTGTTCAAACAGGAAATAACCCAGATTCAGTTTTGAATTATTAACTTTGTTGTTGTTGTTTATTTTTGCTGATGAGAACTGACAAGACAATACAGAAATTTAAGTTAGTTTTAAAGATGTAATCAAATAAGCTAGTGGGGAAAGAATTTGAAGGAGATTGCTGTAAATCTTAAATTCAAGCTCAATTATTTCTTTGAATCTTACTTTAGTATCATTCATTTATTCCAGACACTTACACTTTAACCTGTGACTAATGTATTAACCATTAGGTTCAATTAATAAAACTTACTTTAGTTTGTTGCTCTCTTACATTTCCCTTAAAGGGTATTCTTTTTAAATATTAAAATATTACTACAATTAATTTTTCAATATTTTTCAGAACCCATTTAGTTCATCCTTTAGTTGTCATTTGTCTAATCTGCCTGCTGAATATAATTTTTAATCACTTCATTATTTAAATTGGTTCTCTTTAAATTTCTTTTATTTTTTATTTTCCTTTTTGTTGCCCTTGTGGTTCTTCATTGTTGTTGTAGTTATTATCGTTGTTTTTATTGATGTCATTGTTGTTGGATAGGACCGAGAGAAATGGAGAGATGAGGGGAAGACGGAGTAGGGGAGAGAAAGACAGACACCTGCAGACCTGCTTCACCGCCTGTGAAGCGACTCCCCTGCAGGTGGGGAGCCGGGGGCTCAAACCCTGATCTTTACTCAGGTCCTTGCGCTTTGCGCCAAGTGCGCTTAACGTGCTGTGCTACCGCCGGACTCCCTATCACTTCATTATTTATGGTGGAAGTTAGAAACTTCCAGAGTTAGATCTGGTGGTGAAGATAACTGTTCACATGCCTATAAACCACCACCTCATTGGTTGGTAAGAGTTTTGTCTTACAAAAGTCCCAAACAAGGTAAATTAGTAGAACCTGATATTGCAGAGGGGGTGGACTAAAAGAGAGGGTAACAGATTCTTTTGCAGCATAATAGCAATTTTAATTTTTAAGTTTTTGTCTTTAAATTCTTAGGACTATCAGCAATCTGTAACTTCTAATCAAGAAGTAAAACATATATCAATAGTATTGACCCAGGCTCTCTTTCTTTACTTTTTATTTTTTTCCTTTCAGCCACCTTCTAGTCCTTTCGATATTCCTTAGCCCTTTTCATTATACCCTTACCTAAGGTAGGGGAAAAGAATTAACTCAAAGCTTTCTACTAGTCTTACTTCTGTAATTGACTGGTAAGGAAAAAATGGAGGGCAGAATTTTATATCTGGGTGAAAAGCAGACTCCAGCATCTATAGAGAAGTTGTGTATGTCATATCCTTCCTAACCAATGCATCCTGATAAGTAAAAGAAAAAGATTATGTTTAAACACATATACATGAGATCATTTTTGTTTTCATTCTAGAAGAAATGGGAAGCTTTGTTGTCTATCTATAATGGTTGGTCCCTAATAGGAATGATCTAGAAGGTGTTGAATGCCTATATCAAATATATGATCAAATTTGAATAAAATTCTCTATTTTCCCCATAATCCTGACTACCACAATAAGAGAATTAACATAATATTTGAACCTTTTTCTCAGTTATAAACTGTAAAGTTTAAAAGTCCACAATCAATTTTTTTTTTGAAAGAACAGAGCATTGTATATTTATAGTATAATGACTTCAGGAATAACATCAGACTTGGTGATTACAGTATGGGAGGCAACTTTTACTGAGCATCTAATAAGATCACCTTATAGACACAATCTCATACAATTCTCAACATGGCTCTTAAGAAAAGTATTATAGGATTTTTTTTTTTTTTGCTTCTGATATTGGCCAAGTAGCTCTCAACAACAGTACTAATAGCAAACTATAAACCCAGTAAAATATTAAAAATAGTTATCAATTGGAGAGTAACTCAGAGCAGGCAAAATTAAGTCCACAATCAAATTTAATGACTCTTATCATCTCTTACTGGTGTACGGCTATTCTCAAGTTGCTCCCATTACCCTAGACTAAGCTACAAATAATTTCCTCCTCCCCCTTCTCCTCCTCCTCCTCTTTCTTATTCTACCTCTTCTTCCACCTCTTCCTCTTCTTTCCTCCTCCTCTTCCCCACTCCCTCTCCCTCCTTATCTTTCTTCTTTATTTTTCCCCCCAGAGCACTGCTCACTTAAGGTTTATGGTAGTGCCAAGGATTAAAACTCTGACCTCTGGGGTCTCAGACATGAGAATGTGTTGTGCATCATTTGGCATTATCTCCTCAACCCCAGTTCACCTTATGAATGACCCCAAATCCTCACCAATCACGATCAAGTCTATAAAGATACATAGAAATGTGTTCCCTCTCTGTAACATCTAGCATAGTACCTGAGGGGAATGTGGTAGCAGCCTTTGCCAAGAAACTTAAACAATTTTAAGTAGAGAAGACAATAGTATTTTCAGGTCATTGTCTATTGCCATTAATTTACATATATATACATATATATATATATATATATATATATATATATATATATATAACCATAGGATAAGAAGGATACAATTCCACACAATTCCCAACACCAGAGTTCCATATCCCATCCCCTCCCCTGATAGCTTTCCTATTCTTTATCCCTCTGGGAGCATGGACTCAGGGACATTATGGGATGCAGAAGGTAGAAGGTCTGGCTTCTGGAATCGCTGCTCTGCTGGACATGGGCATTGGCAGGTGGATCTATACCCCCCAGCCTGGTGAGATCAACATTGCCATTTTTAATGCATTAAGTTATTTTAAAATTTTTTTTAGAATTATCTTTCTTTATTGGATAGAGACAGTCAGAAATAAAGAGGGAAGGAGGTGATAAAGAGGGAGAGAGAGAGAGACACCTGCAGCACTGCTTCACCACCTGCAAAGCTTTCCCCTTGCAGGTGGGAACTGGGGGTTTGAACCCAGGTCCTTTCACGTTGTAATATGTGTGCTCAACCAGGTGCACCACCACACGGCCCCCATGCTTTAATTTCTCTACTAACAACACACACACACAAACTACAATTTTTCTATACACTAAATGTATTGATATAACTATGTTCTGGAGTGAACAGTTAATTGAAACCACTAGTTCCACCAAAAGAAATTGATTGATTTAAAGAGTTTATTCTTTTTTTTATTAATGATTTACTAGTGACATAAGATTATAAGATAATAAAGGTACATTTCTTTGTTTATTATCTTTATTTATTGGATAGAGACAGTCAGAAATCAAGAGGGAAGGGGGTGATAGAGAGGGAGGGAGACAGAGAGACACCTGCAGCACTGCTTCACCACCTGCAAAGCTTTCCCCCTGCAGGTGGGGCCCAGGGACTCGAACCTGAGTCCTTGTGCATTGTAATAGTGCGCTCAACCAGGTGTGCCACCACCTGGCCCCAATAAAGGTACAATTCTATACCATCCCCACCAATAAAATTCTGTGTCCCCCACATTCCCCATGATTCAATGATAACTGTCATAGTCTCCTAAATGGGAGAGTTTTAACTTTTAACTTTTAACTTTTTTTTCTTTTTTTTCAACTTCATGTGCTTCAATTCTGATAGAACTCTTTCCATCCTATTGCTTTGAACTGGCTGTTCATGTGACCAAAACTAAATGTACATCAAAATCTTTGCTTCTTCCCAAAGATGTGTATACTTTATAGTAAATGATTATCATCCAATATTTAGGATCAGTTTGTCCTGGTTTCTGATAACACTTCTGCTATTTACTAGGTTTTGTACTACGCAATCATAGACAGATTTTCTTTATTGACTGTGATCTGATTATTCTCCTTATAAAACAGAAATAAAAATATATATAACTTCCAAGATGTTTTCGAGGGCCCAGAACAATATTTGGACCTTCTAACATAGTGCCTAAAATATGACATGCCCAGTAAATTTTAGTTTGAATTTTAAAATGACAGTCTTTTAAGTTGTAAAATAATTCATGCTGATCTGCCTGGCCAAAAGAAAAAAAAAAGAAAGAAAAGAAAAAAGAAAAAGAAAAAGAAAGAAAGAGAGATTTTGTGATTACAGACAACTTAAAATGTTTCCAAAGTCTATTTAAAAATTCAAGAATTTGTTTCAATATTACCAAGAAGTTGGCAGTAATATTGCCTCCATTAAAAATAATAATAATAAAGAACTAAAGACTCAGATAGCTGAATGACTTATACAAGGTCATAGACTGAGTTGGTTTTAAAGTTGGATAAAGGCCTAGACTTTGAGATTTCTCATCTGGTTTCATTTCAGTCTCCCTCGAGAAAAAGAATTTAATTCACCCTACAGAAGCTTGGATTGTGGGTGTGGATTAGTCAAGATACCCAGGCACCCTGGAACTGTCAGCCATAAGAATTATTTTAAGACACAAGGGTTGTTTTATGATTATACTATGTATGTGTCCCATCCTTTCTGTTTGAGATTATATTTGATCCCACATTTGTTAGTTCATTAAAGTTACAGTCAGGCCAGAAAAGTAACCTATCTGCATATTGTTCCTGTTTTGCTAGGCACAAGATTCAGCTCCTACTGTTCCACTACACTGGGGGAAATTCCTCCTGTGTGTCTTTGATTCTTTCTTATTTATTTATTTTTTAAATTGTATTAGTGATTTAACACTGATTTACAAAATTATAAGCTAACAGGGATATAATTCCACACCATTCCCACCACCAGAGTTCTGAGTCCCCATCCCCTCCATTGGAAGCTACATTAGTTCTCCCAAGGTCACAGATTGGGTTGACTATTATTTTTATAACTCACTCCCTCCCCCCCTCTCTCTCTTTATATATATATATATATATACCCATTTTTTTTCCTATGGTCCTGTCTTCTCTTCCTTTCAAAATCATGCCTACACCTACTACTACTTCCAAATGTCCTTCCTTTTTCCCTCTTCTCTTTCTAAGTCCTTTGGAATTAAGAGCCAAGAGTCCCCCTATTTATCTTCCCCTAACATTTCTCCCACTCTGGGAGTATGGACCAAAATTTCTTTATGGGTTGCAGAAAGTGGGAATATATATTCCTTTGATTTTTTTTCTGACTGAAAAAAAAAAATGCCCTGGAATCTTCTTCTAGCGTTTGCCCTTCTTCCGTAGCCAGTTAATGGCTTTGAAAGTGACTGGGATCCATGTGGATTCAGTCAGCTAGGAAGGATCCTCAGTTTCCCCAATGAATGGGGACTCACGGGATGCACCAGGGGAAGGTCGATCCAATGCTGCCCTGGAATGATGAAGACCCATGAAGAAAAAAAAAAGTTGCAAGTTAAGACTATAAGGTCTAATGAAGAAATGTAAAGATAAAAGTGGAATGTGGCCAAGGCTATGCTTCCACATGTTCTAGCTCTAGTCAAATATAAATTTGTAAAAACACCCAGTAGTAGGGCTGGGTGGTGGCATACCTGATGGAGCACACATGTTACAGTGTGCAAAGACCCGGTTTTGAGTCCCCAGTCCCCACCTGCAGGAGGAAGACTCTGTGAGTGGTGAAATAGTACTGCAGGTGTCTCTCTGTCTCTCTCCCTCTCTATCATCCCCTTCCCTCTTGATTGCTGGCTGTCTCTATCCAATACATAAATAAAGATAATAAAAAAATGAAAAAAATTTTTAAAAAGAAATAAAAATATCCAATAGTCAAGTGGTCAGAAAGTCCACCATTATATGTGGCCTCTTCCAGTGGAATTACATGATATCATCTAGCCTCCTAGATTTGGGAGATCAGCCTAGGGATACTACATCAAGAAAAATTTGCTTTATGGCATTTACCCAGTAATATAAAAGAAGATAACCAAAAGGAGAGAATCTTAAAAGAAAATGGGGAAGAGAATAAAAACGCTGTTGAAGAGATAGAAATGAGACCCAGAGAATATTTCTGGGTGGTAACATGCTGAAATCCAGATGGAAACTTAGCATTAATTTGGCTAACACTATTTCAGTCACAGCACATTTTCAACTATTTATTTTTGTACTGAGCCTCTCCCCTTAAGGTGGGTATCGAATGGAATTTTTTTTTCCTAAGGTGGCATTTCAAATAATAACAATAATAATAAAACCTTGGATCATAAGCAATTTTTCCATTAGATACATAAGGGAAGCATAGCAGGACCTTGAATGAGCCTATATTTCTGCTAATTTAATCTGTGCATATAAATGACATCTTTCCATTTCTTTTTTTTTTTTAAAGAAGGCTTATTTTTCCATCCCTCTTAGTGATTGCCTCCAACTTTGAGATGCTTGTTTCTTCAGTGTTGATACCTAAATACGAATGCAGTCTTTTTAATTTATACCATGGGGAAAGGAGAACTGGAGTAGGAAAGAGGTGGATTTTATCCATGCCATGGTTACATATATAGAAAATTGATTTTCCAACCATACCAAATGATAAAGCCCATCTTTGATATATTCCATCTCACTGCTTTCCAGGTCTTTAGGCATCTGATCTCAGGTCAACTCCCCTTGGAGTGTAATTCAGAACATAGTCCCTTCCCCTCAGACATCCCATGCCACAGGGCATGGGTATGTTTTCTTTGGCGAGGACAGCCCTTATGAAAGAAATTATTTTGCTGCCTAGCTGACAGAGTTGGGCATGGGGTACTGAGAAATGGAGTCTCTCCCAGTGGCCCTTTGCCTGGAATTTGTCCTAAAAGCATGAAACTGAGCAGGATTTGTAGCAGACAGATGTGGATAATATATGCACCACCTTTCCATTCTGGTGTCTGTTTGCATGAGAATGAAAGACTGCAAGGTTTTAACTGTGACCCTAGGTAATGGGGAAGCTGTGAACTCTTGGAGAGACCTGGTCCTAGGTTTGATTGGAACGTCTGTTGTGGAGGACCCCTCTGGCCAAATCAAAAAGAAACTCACATGGTGCCACATAGGCTGGAACAAGTTTTCTATGAATAACAACCTAAAGATTTCTAGTGGTCCATGAAAAATATGTACGGTGTAAACAGAGACAGCAGCCGAATCCAGCAGAAGTCAGCAGTTGTTCATGTAAAATTTTACCTGAAAGCAGAAATTACTCAGTGGGCCACAGCTTTTACTCAAATACTTGTTGCCAAGTACACGTTCCTCAAACAAGGAAGAAGGAACTGGGTCAGCATTTTAACTTGGAATGACTGAAGGGCCAAAGACTTTGTTTCTGGTTCTCCTTCTGTTTTGGATGCACTTCTAGTGGCAACTGTAGTGAGGCTATAATTGTGTTGTGATGAGAATGACTTATTGGCTTCGTTTATAAAATGAGGAAGATATTAAAGTGACACCTAGCTTACCTTTTCACTGGAAAACCTGATAGCGTCAATGACACAAGTTGATCATATTGATACACAAAGACCTGTCCAATTTGGATTATATTTGTAACCCAGTATAAGTGGGTTTATACATAATATAATATGTTTATATATAATATAATATCTTATATATAATTTATTTATCCATTTATTTTTTGATAAAGATTAAAGCTGTTTCCGTTTGTTACCAATAGGCAATTCTTCAATAGGCTTAGACATATGTCTTTTGATTATATATGAATTTTATCTATGAAGAATTACTATAAATAGAATTTCTGGGCCACACTATGTGAATTTAATTTTTTTTGATAGAAGTAGTTAAATTATTCTCCAAAAATGTCTATCAATTTCCATATCCTAAAAAAAAATGGTAGAAGAGTACCATTTACCTTCCTCCTTCATCAAAATAGTACTAGTGATTTTTAATCTTTGCTTACCTGATAACTGAAAATTTCCATTCATTTTAAATTGCATGTTCCTTTGTAAGTAAAATATAGCATAATTAAAGACCTTTAATTTACACCCCCCCCCCATTTTTCTTAAAGTGAGCTAGACATGAAAACTGAAACACTGCACATACTTTTATTGCTTGTAGAGGGATGGCTTGAAAGGCTTATTATCATTTATGTTTTTAAGAGATGGATATGGTTTTCCTCCTAGGATTTCAACTGGAGGTGAAACCTGGGATTTGAGATGACCCTTTGCCTAATGCATCTCTAACAAGGAGGATTCTTCCCCTAAGCCATGACACGCATTTCTCATGTGGAAAATGTATATCATCAAATCAAGGTTCTGCTTAAAGGAAGAGCACATAAAAGGAGAACTCTGACCTGAATCACTTGCGTTGGAAAGCCCCAGAGCTAAGAATGGTCAACTTTCGGCTTCTTAATGGTTGGAAAGTAGAGAGAAACAGAAAAGTACAATTTCAAACATGTGAAAAATCACATAAGATTTAAATTTTAGTGTCCATACATCGGACTTCACTAGCCTACAGCCAGAGTTACTTGTCCACCATTGTGTATGACTGCATCCTGCTGAAGTGATAAGATTAAGTGTTTGCTACAGAGACCACATGGCTTGCAAAGCACAAAATAGTTACTATCTTGCTTATTACTGAACAATCTGTCAGTCTCTGGCTTATAGCAAGAATATTAATAGAAGCCTCTCACGGGCCTCTCTAGGACTTTGCCCTCATTATAAAGGAGCCATGGTAGGAGCTGCCCCACTTTCCAAAGGGAGGTGGGATCAACCTACTCTCTCACTCAAGGAAGACGTCCTGAAATGAGTGCAGCCTAGAATGTTCTCAGCCATATCCAGGGACTGAGAGCTCAGAAGGACAGGGATGAAGAGGTTACACAGGCTCCTTTACTAAATATGAATAGATGAGATTGATGGAGCAAACAGTCAATGTTACTTACATACTTTCCTCATGTTTGGGAGCTACTTTCTGCCCTAATCCAGTTTTCTAGCCATATTCTCGGTTCTGATACCATCTTCCCAGACTAGGTTTTTAGTCCACCTATATGTTAGCTGTCAGACTCAGGCAAAAATTACTAAAGTCATAGGTCCCTTGGAACACGCCTAAAATAGACTTCCTAGCTTCTTCCCACATGAAGATCCCTAATTTTCTCTACTCTATTCTTACCTCTTGGTGCCTATTAAACAATTTGTCCTGCTTTGTATTTTACTACCTTCTAGCCACCAAGTTTCAGACACTACTATGATTACATCCTGACTTCCCTGGGAAGATGACCTCACCAATGTGTCCTAAAGTCTCACCTGTCCAGAGAAGTACCTCGTAGGGAAAGGCTGGGGGTGTGGGTCAACCTGCCAATGTCCATGTCCAGTAGAGAAGCAATGACAGAAGCCAGAACTCCCACCTTCTGTACCCCAAAAGAATTTTGATCTATACCCCTAGAGATGAAGAATAAGAAAGTTTCCAGTGGAGGAGATGGGAGTTAGAACTCTGTTGGTGGGAACTATGTGGAATTATACCCCTATTACCTTGAAATCTTGCAAATCATTATTTAATCACTAATAAAAATTTTAAAAAGTAAGTCTTAATAGTCAGAATTACATCAGCAAAAATGTGAAGGGAGAAAGAAAAATTATGACAAGAAACATAAATGGAAAATAACAATATCAGTAAGCTGTAATTCCAATGATAGCGATATTTCTTATCGCCTGCACTATGAATTCACTGCTCCCAGAGGTCTTTTTTTCCATTTTGTTGCCCTTGTTGTTTATCATTGTTGTTATTATTATTGTTGTTATTGCTGCCATCATTGTTGGATAAGACAGAAAGAGGAGGAGAAGACAGAGGGGGGAGAGAAAGATAAGACACCTGCAGACCTGCTTCACCGCTTGTGAAGCCAGGGCTCGAACCGGGATCCTTACACTGGTCCTTGCACTGTGCGCCATATGTGCTTAACCCGCTGCGCTACTGCCTGACCCCCGATAATGATATTTCTTTATCTATTTACTTATGGAGGGAAAAAGGGGGCTTTGAGAATATACTCCACTACTGAGCCACCTGGATGATTTTTCTATTGTATATTTTTATGGGAGAAAGATGGAGAGAGAGAGAGAGAGAGATGGGGGAAGATAAAGCACTATTACATATTACACCAGATATGGGACTCCGCCTGTCTCTTTAATGTTTCCATGTGGTGCTGGAAATCAAACCCAGAGCTTTCCACATGGATTATGGCTAATCTGTCCATTAAGCCACCCCAGCATTAGTCCCATCCCTTGCAATAATTCTTTAGATGATTTTAGAACTGCAGCACACATATTATGTTATTCAGTTCAAGAACTTATGAGAAAGATTAAAACCTCCATTTTACTGAAAAACTGTGAAAGCCAGAAAGATGCAATGATTTGTCTAAGTCATACAACTAATTATCCAAATGAGGTTAAAATATAGGTTTCGTAAGACTTTTTCCAGCAGCCCTAGCTTTTATTTATCTAATCTTATTACGAAAGTTGTTTTAAAGGGAAATGTTGAAGCAAAAAAAAAAAAAATTAAAGGTGGATTATAATTCTGTCAATTCTCTGAAAAGTTACACATATACAGACAGTAGAGTTTAAATTTTATAATTATTGGACCAGCATGAAAGTTTACCTGGGAAGATACCTATTCTGTCTTACTGTGACCCAGACTGAAACCAGGTCCCCATCACACTGGGCTATGCTCATGTGCTGTGGTACCATTCTCTCTCTCTCTCTCTCCATTTCTCTTTTTAGCTGAGAAAGTCAACCTAGAGCAGTGAAGCCCTAGTGGTGATATAATAAATAAATATTTATAAATATTAAAAGCATTAAAGACATATGCCCTTTGACTTAATCAATACTGTCTCTTCTGCCCAGGTAACCATATAACAAGTTTAATTAGAAATGATGTTTTAGTCGAACCTGAAATGGAATTGGAGTATTACACCAAAGTAAAAGACTCTGGGGTGGGTGGGTGGGTGGGGAGAATACAGGTCCATGAAAAATGATGAATGAAATAGTGGGGGTTGTATTGCTAAATGGGAATCTGGGGAATGTTATGCATGTAAAAAAAAAAAAAAAAAAAAAAGAAGTAGAAACGCAAAGCAGAAATTGACTGAGTTTGGAGTATGGCACCAAAGTAAGAAAGCAGAAGTATACTAGAGTTTGCAGTGAGTACCTCCCTAATACTTCCTCTCCACTTTTCCAAGCTTTGGGTCCATGATTGCTCAACAATTTGTTTGGCTTTGTATGTTAACTCTCTTTTCAGTCACCAGGTTCCAGGTGTCATCAGGATGCCAACCAGACTTCCCTGGATTGAAGACACCACCAATGTGTCCTGGAGCTCAGCTTCCCCAGAGACTCACCCTACTAGAGAAAGAGAGAGGCAGACTGGGAGTATGGACCGACCAGTCAACGCCCATGTTCAGCGAGGAAGCAATTACAGAAGCCAGACCTTCTACCTTCTGCAACCCTCAATGACCCTGGGTCCATGCTCCCAGAGGGATAGAGAATGGGAAAGCTATCGGGGGAGGGGGTGGGATATGGAGATTGGGCGGTGGGAATTGTGTGGAGTTGTACCCCTCCTACCCTATGGTTTTGTTAATTAATCCTTTCTTAAATAAAAAAAAAAAAAAAGGTTAAAAAAAAAAAAGAAATGATGTTTTATAGACATCATTATAATATACAGTGTTGTTATTGTCATGTGTAACTTATGCAAGAAATACTACAATGGTTATCCATATACTTACAGATCTCAGCATAATGGTATACAAGTAAAATAACTTAACATGAGGTAACAAGAAGCCATCAATGCACCAAAGTCTAGTCATTGAGATAGTTACTAAAGAGTAACTGAGCTAAGAGTAAATTTTAAAAACCTAAGGACATAACTTAAATGACTAATAAACTTCACTGAAACTCAGAACGGTACTCCCTAATGTCTACATTTTTGTGAAAAAGTAGCTAACAAATGCATCTACTGTCTTTCTCACATCAGCAATCACCATCAAATCCAACTCCAGAGCAGCTGATACGATTTAATGGCACAGGAAGAGACAAACACGTGTGAAAGAAACCCCTGAAAGTCAACTGGATTATATAGTGGAGACTTTTGTGATAAAGGGGACTTAGTTTTACAGCTTCCCTAGGCAGGAGTGGGGAGAAAAAAGTGAAAGAAGAAAAATCACCCTGAGTCTCTTCGGTTAAGTTATTTTGCAGATTTATTGAAACATGCACGTGGTAGAAAATGATTTCCAGAAGTCAGAATTTTAGCTAAGCCGTAGCGCTGTGGCAGGTTCTCATGTGCAAACATGGCCTCATGCTTTGAGGTAATGTGAGGTAACTGTTTACAGGCAGGGAACACTTGACAATGTTAATTGCAGGATGCCTCAGGCCTGAGCTAGGCTCCAAATCCTCCACTCCGATTAGAAATTTGTGAAATGTAACATGTCTTGCCAGTTACAGTCATATTCAGGTCAAGTCCTTTCTACCAAGAATAAAGAAGTGGAAGGTAATAATGGACACAACACCGACACAGAGTCAGTCAGTCAGTCACAGCAGCTAAGTCTATACCTGTCTCCACGATGCATTGTTTGAACAGATCATAATAATCAAAAAGATCAAGCCATTCTTCATAGGGGATGTAGTATTTGGTTATAGTTTCTTTTGACTCTTTATCAAACATGATTTCTCTATGGTTAAGAGTTTGCTGTGGAACACAAAACCTTGCTTACTGATAGGTAGGAAGTACCACTTTATTAAGTGCTAATGTATTGACAACGTTAAAGAAGTTCATTAATTTCTTGACTTCCCAACATAAAGCTAACAATGTCAACCATAAACGATGTAAACATCTAAGCTATGCCGACAAGAATCTAAAAGATGCCCATGAATTTTGTTTAATACACTTCATCAGTTTAATTGAATTCACAGCTGGTTCAGTGAGTGAGTCTGATTAGAAAGAGTCATAAGTTTAATTCAGAGTGAAATAAAAACTAATGTCAATTTCACCAGTTCAGTAGGAGAATTACATAACTAAGCACTTTGTTTACTGGAAGTTGAGTTGGAGAAAGATAAGCGTTTCTGCTTTTTTTTTTTTTTTTTTTTTTTGCTTTCTGCAAGGACTGATGCCTTTTCCCACTGGAATTTCTACTCATTTCATATAACACTGTCATGTGAGTATAAGTCACTCACATTTAAGTACTTTGTGTTATTTTGCCATGATGGATTTTTTTATCACATGCCGAAAAATGTCACTCACAGACTAATGACGCTGAAAATATGCCATCGAAGCTAATTAGAGAATGTGTGATTGATAGACAAAGTCTCTCACATACTTTTTTTTAAAAAAGATCTTCTTTTACTGTTAATTCATTACACAAATATCCATGTAGATACACTCTATGTTCCAGGTGTGTTTCTTGTCACAGAAAGGAAACACATAAAACAGGAGTTAACTCTCAGGTCATAGATAATGTAGGGGAAAAACACCAAATATGAGGATGTTTATTTAATATAGAACATAGTACATCATATAAAAGAAATGCCAGTGAAAAGTGGATTCAGAGTAGAGACTTCATATTCTCCCCATTAATTTACTTTTTATTCAGTCCAAAAAATTTTTTTTGACAGGCATTAAGAAATCATCAGGTCCAAAAAGGATGACAGAGGACCCAGTGGGGATTGTATTGTTATATGGAAGACTGGGAAATGTTATGCATGTACAAACTATTGCATTTACTGTTGAATGTAAAACATTAATTCCCCAATAAAGAAATTAAAAAAAAAAAAAAGAAATCACCGGCAGTTGATAAAAATAGCTATCACCGATGTCACTTTTTTCAAACTGCTTTCAGCTGAGGTAGGTTTTATTTTCATCCATGTTTGACAGACAGATGAGAAAAACAAGGACCAGAGAAGCTGGAGGTGGGGTGGAGGGTGAGAGTGAGGAGGGGAGGGGAGGCAGAAATATATAGATGGCTGCACACAGATTAGTGTAGGAGGAGCTATAGATGGGTATTTTAAGTACTATTTTGAAATTAGTTGGTTTCAAATATCCTAAACTAATCAGGATATTCCAGGTCAAGGAAGTGATGCCCTCACCTGGAATTTTTGTAAATGTGATGACTATGTGATGTGCAGCCAAGGCATAAAATTGCTTACTGTTTGGAAAGACTTCATTAAAAGTTGGGTGAGGTTAATGTGGTATAAACATATGTTAATTTTTAAGATGGATCATGCTTTTCCTACTCACATCAATGTCATATGTAATTACAATAAGATAGGTGCTTAATACAGTATTTTCTGTACCTGTAAAATAAATTGTGAGGGGAATAATTGAATAGTTATGGCAAACTCTGAAACTTAAGTAACTATTTTCAGAAAACACTTTATCAATATTTCCTCTGGCTCTTAAAACATAGTACCAAAGAAGAGTGAGGCTTGCAAACAATTTTATTGAACCTGTGAGCAAAAATTATTTTCTTCCTTGACAGTTTTTAGCACAAAAATCATCTGAAAAACCCCATAATATAGATATGTTGGAATAAAATCCACAAAACTGTATAGCTGGTATAAAATGAAACAGCATAACTATGTTGGATTAATTTTATTTGTAGCATGGACTTTGAAAGGGGTACATATTACTGAAAAATAGAAACTTGAGACTAATTCTTGTTGAGTATGTGTTTTGAATCTCGTGTAATAAATACATGAAGAAAATTGCCATGAGTTGTGAAAATCATTTTCGTCATTTTAACCAGGAGATTTGTTCTTTAAAATGATAATGTGGTGTTAAAAGTTTGATTGCAAAATGACCTTGCTCTGGGAGCAGCTCCTGTGCTGCCTTTGTGGTTTCTGCTGATATAAATTTGATATTTTACAAATGCAGAATATGAAATATATTCCTAACATGTGTTTCATACACTTATAATACACTTAAATGAAAAACAGCATAGGCTTGGAACATTTCTTGGCTGTGTGCTTAATGCACTATATCTGGAACATGTTAAATGTTATTATAGAAATAATTGAAACATTTCACACAGTTTCATGCAGTGAATTTTGCATGTTAAATTCAAACTCTTTCCTTCAGTGATGGAGGACTTTATATGTTGATACACAAATGTTTCCCTTAAAATCCAGAATACAGATATGGTGTTTCTTTTTAGGAACGAATGTTAGGTAAACTTTGGAGGTATTTCAGATTTAATTTTGCTCACAGATGTCACTGAAATCCTATCACTGATAAGATTCCATGAAGTGGGGGTTTCCCAAGAAGTGAATTACTGGAAAAAGAATGTAGACAAGATTTTTTACTTTCACAACTTAAATTGACTTTTTATTTCACTTAACTACCTCTCTATTTTTTTTGTCCCCTCTGTTTATTTTGGGGAGTGTTCATTACTGATTTTAGTATTATCTGATTATAAATCGCAAAGTTTTAATCCCTTAGACATCACTCCTTTAATTTTGCATGCTGAATATGGTCCTATTTTAAATTCCTTGCTTTAATTTTTTTTAAGTTTGGAACTACTCAATGCCTATATAGTTATTCTTTGACCCAAAGTTACACCAAGTGTCTAATTAGGTTGCTCATGCAAAAATATCTAGACAAATTATTCAATGAGCATGCAAAATTATTATCCAATATTCATCTTTCAGTTTTTTTCCTAAGAATTGAATGCAACTATTTGAGTTCAATTAAAAATTAATTGGTCTATGTACTCATGCATGTAGTGGTGAACAATATTTACTGAATTTTAACTGTTTCTACTAAAGTACAGTATGAGTTGATTTATATTTCATTAATAGCATTCCCTTTTTTTGTAGCAGTTTTTCAAAGATCCATAAATCATCTCTTGGCCACTCATCAGAAATGCAAATTCACAACTCACTTCAGACTACTGAAACAAACTGTAGAGTCCACTAGCCTGTGTATTAGGAAATTTTCCAGATTAAAATAAAATGTGATCAAATCTGAGAACCGCTACTTTAAAAAGATCTCCATATTTTTCTGTCTCCTGAGATGGTGAGCTTCAATAGCCTACAAGAATGTTTGCCTTATTTCAGGGTCTATCACAGTCAGAGGGGAACATGCATGCTCTACTAGTATGATAGAAGTAAGAAAAAGTATTTATGGGGTCAGGGCATGGCACACCTGGTTGAGCGCACATGTTACAATGTGCAAGGACCTGAGTTCAAGCCCCCTAGTCCCCACCTGCAGGGGAAAGCTTCACAAGTGGTAAAGCATGGCTGAAGGTATCTCTCTGTCTGTATCTTCTGCTTCCTCCTCTTGATTTTGGACTGTCTAGCCAATAAATAAATAAATAAATTTAAAATAATTTAAAAGAGAAGGAAAAATATTATCAGGCAATAGAAATCCAGTCTCAGGCTTCCAGGTTAAATAGTCTTGTCTCCTCTTTCATCTACCAAAATACGTACATTACATTGCAGACATACAATCCCTTACGAAACCAAAGTTAACATTTTTCCCACTTTCCTTTCAGCAAAGATACTACTAAAGGCATCTAAAAAAGTAGACATTTATCTTTCTGTAGAAATTTATCTCTACTACCTCGGCTACTCAGACTGTTAGAATTACTAAAAAGTCAGTGATTGATTGTTAATGATCTCATCTCTGTCAAAATCTAAATGTAGAAATAACAGATAACTTTAAACTAAAAATTGGTTACTATTCACAAGATAATTTACATATAGAAATGTAGGGTGTTTAACTTTATGGAAAGATTATATGATTTCATTATTTTTTAAAAATATATACTTTATTTATTTCATTTTAATGAGACACAGGAGGAAAATTACAGAGAGAAAAAGGCCAGAACACTGGGAGCCTCAGGCATGAAAGTCTTTTTGCATAATCATTATACTGCTTTCCCTAGCCCCTCTGATTTCACTATTAAAGATCCTGGGGAGTCGGGTGGTAGTGCAGCGGTTAATAAGTGCACGTGGCACCAAGCGCAAGGAAGGATAAAGGATACCGGTTCGAGCCCCCCGTTCCCCACCAGCAGGAGAGTCGCTTCACAAGTGTTGAAGCGGGTCTACAGGTGTCTGTCTTTCTCTCCCCCTCTCTGTCTTCCCCTCCTCTCTCCATTTCTCTCTGTCCTATCTAACAATAATGACAACAATAACAACAACAATAACTACAACAATAATAAAAAAAAAACAAGGGCAACAAAAGGGAAAATAAAATAAAAATAAAATTAAAAAGATCCTGAAGAATAAGCCGTTAGACAAGCCTTCTTAAGTCTGTCCACACATTTATCTGGCAATCATCAAGGCAGTATAATGTACCTGTGGTTTAAATGACTGGGCTGTGAATCTGTCTTTCACCTGTTCTTAGCCTGTGATATTCAGGAAGCAATAGAACCTGCTTGATGTCTAGCTTTCTCCATTTTAAAATGGAAAGTCAAAAGTGTACTACCTCTTACTATTGTTTGGAAAAACAAATAAGACATTTTATGCATTATTTCTGCCAGGTATCTAGTTAACATAAATGTTAGCTATCACTTAGCTACATTTTCATTGCTACGTTTTCCTAAAAAATCACATCTTCATCTCTATTTTATTTTCTTGATTAATGTGTTAAAAAAAAAAAAAACCTTACCTCTGGAAACATACAGTGTAAGGTTTCCTTTCCTCTGAATTTTTAATGAATTATGAGCTTTCAATGTAATGATTTTCATTTACCTAAATGCCCTCCTTTAAAAAAAAAAAACTGCCTTCACATTTATATTAATGAGTCCTTTCAGTAGCTATGAGTCTGGACTATTCTCTTCCAAAGAAGTTTCTTATAAATTAGCATTAACTGATGCCCAGTTTTTGGAAAAATGTTAGCGCACATTATTTATGGCACGTTCTGTCCGTGTGGTGCCTCCTAATGTGAACCAAAAAAAAACTGTTTTCAAAGGAGGTTCAAATTCCGTTTCCTCTGCTTTGCAAAATGGTGAAAAGCCATGGCCTGTGCATGTCTGGCAAACCCTCAGCCGTATTTCTCCTCAGAGAGCTTGTGGACTATCTGAAGTCAAGGGTGAATTTGTGCTCTTTCAAAGAATGTGGTTCTTTCCACATACGCTCTAAGCTCCATGAACTGTAGATTTTGTGCAACCAAGTGACACAAGTACTTTTCTCAAAGCTTTAATGTGAATGTCTTGCTCCACAAAGTGTGCAGTCGCTCCTATTGATCCCAGTAATACCTGGAAAAATGCATATGCTTGCTGATACTCATTTTGTCACCCCTGTCATTACATAACTATATGATCGTGCCTATGTCTTGTTCATATACAAATAGAATCAAATTAGGTTAGATTTAGAAAAAAAAGCTGCAATTCTGATTTATTTTAATCCTATAAGGAAAATATTATGTAAGACTATAAACAGAACTGTTTCTGTTAAGTTGGAAAGGTTTTTTTTTTTTCCTTCGTATTAAACACCTTAAACTAATGTTCAGGCTTGAGCAATGTTCAAGTTTGCTACTAAAAGTACATACAGATGTACTAGAAAGCTAGTCCTTAGAGATACATGTAATGGGAGGTTGGAATCTAGCACATAATAAATTACCAATAAATTTTGCTATTATTTCTAGTTTTTAGGTTTTTTTTGCTGTTGTAAATATTCATTGGTTTATGTTTTTATCTAATTTTCAATTCCACTATCTATTTGCTGATTTGAGATAAATGCACTTCAAACCAAAGATGATTCTTCCAATTAGAGATAACTAGATTTTATATTTTGGCTACAAAGATGTAATTATGTAAATATAAATCTACATTGGATCCTATCTGAGAGAAAACCAAAGTCACTTAGTGATATTTTCATAAAAAATTAGGTCAACAAAATAAACATGGTATTTCATTTCCATAAATTACCATCTCTAATTGAATAACTATGAATAATAATTTAAATTTGAATATAAGTATAATTTTTTAATCTTTATTTGTTCATTGGATAGAGACAGCCAGAAACTGAGAGGGAATGGGAATGTAGAGAGGAAGAGAGACACCTGCAGCCCTGCTTCACCACTCGTGAAGCTTTCCCTCTGCAGATGGGGACCAGAGGCTCAAACCTGGGTCCTTGTGCCCTGTCACATACATTCAACCAGGTGCGCCACCACCCGGCCCCTATAAGTACAATATTTTAATAATAAAAATATTTGCATGATTAATGAAGTAAGGAAGTGAACAACTCTAAGATCATTTCACTGGTAAGTGGAATATAGAGAATTTAGACAGGAGAACTTGAAAAAAAGCCAAAAACGGGGGGGGGGGGGGCAGGAGTTGGTACACCTGGTTAAGTGCTCACATTCCAGTGCACAAAGGCCCAGGTTTGAGCACATGGTCTCCACCTGCAGGAGGAAAGTCTTATAAGTAAGCTGCAGGTCTCTCTACTTCTCTATCCCCCCTCAATTGCTCTCTGTCTCTATCCAATAATAAATAAATAAAAATATTTTTAAAGAAAAAAATAAAGTCAACTCATATTGGTGACCTTAGGAAGTGAATGGGGGTAGGAGCGGTGTGGAATTATACCCTTTTTATGTTATAATCTTATAAATCAATATATATATATATAGTTAAAACATAAATAGGGGGCCAACTGGTGGTGCATTTGGTTGGACACACATATTACCATGCTCCAGTACCCAGGTTTGAGCACCTACTCACTACCTGCAGGAGGGAAAAACATCCTGAGAGTTGAAGCAGGTCTGCAGGTGTCTATCTTTCTCTCTCCCTCTTCCTCCCCTCTCAATTTCTCTTTGCCCTATCAAATAAAACAAGAAAAAAATGAATAAGAAAAAAAAAATTGACAGCAAGGATTGGTGGATTCATAGTGCAGGCAGTTCTGGTATTAATAAATAAACAAATAAGCAAATGTACAGATTCAACCTTTCCTTTCTCTCATTTTTTTCCAAAAAATTTTATTGGGGGGAGGGTCATTGTTTAGAGAGTACAGCTGCTACCTCGTTAAGAAGATGGAAAAAAAAATAGTGTTCCCTCTAAAGTACAATTTTATTGAAGAGACATGTACACCAAGAAAATGAGAGAACTAGAAACACTACATAAGAAATTATAACCCCTTGCCTATTTGTATTCAGATAGCTCTAACTGTAGAAATTCAGAAGTATAACGAATATTTATTCGAACATCAATTCTTCAGAATTCTAGTCAGAAAAGAACTGCTTCCAAGAATATAATAATCTTCTTAGCAAAGGGCCATCAAAAAAGAGATAGGAAAATAGGAAGGAAAAATAAGTCACAATAACAAATAACAAAAGAATCCCCAAGATAAAAACAGAAAAATAATTCCTGATTTGAAAGTAAAATAACTGGTTAGAAGCAGATAAGACAAATTACCAAAGCACAAATGATTAAGGAGCAATAAGGGTCATATGAAAAAGCAAAATACGGGGGGGGGGGGGGTAGGCAGTAGCATAGTGGGTAAAGTCACATGGCACCAAGCGCAAAGATGGGTGTAAAGATCCCAGTTCAAGCCCCCGGCTCCCTACGGGGGGTGGGGGGGTTGTCGCTTCACAAACAGTGAAGCAGGTCTGCAGGTGACTATCTTTTCCTCTCCTCTCTCGATTTCTCTCTGTCTTATCCAACAATAACAGCGATAACAATAATAACAACAAGGGCAACAAAAATGGGGAAAAAATGGTCACCAGGAGCAGTAGAATCATAGTGCAGACACTGAACCCCAGTGATACCCTGGAGGCAAAAAAAAAAAAAGGTAAAATGCTGACCCAAACAGCAGTTTGAAATATAATTGCATGACTTAAGTTTGCTCTACAAGCTATCAGAAGCCTAAAGATTATCATTAGCATATCTAAGAGCACAGGCAGCTTTTCCCCATCAGTATAAGGGGCAAAAGACAAAGGAACTAAAGCTGGCAATATAGCTCACAGGGTAGAGTTCATGCATTGCCATGCACACAACCCCGATTCAAATACCAACTCCACATGGGTGGTGCTGTGTTAATGGAGCAAGATTCACAGATGTGCTGTCTGTCTTCCTGCTCTTCCACTCTCCCTTTCTTTTTAGCTGAATGACAAACTGGTCCAAAGCAGCAAAACTTTGCTTCTGCCAGGGCCCTCTCTCTTTCTCCCTCTCCCTCTCCCCTCTCCCCTCTCCCCCCTCCCTCTCCCTCTTTCCCTCCCTCTCCCATTCCCTCTCCCACTCCCTTTTTCTGTCTCTCCCTCTCCCTCTGTCTGTCTCTCCCTCTCCCACTCCCTCTCCCTCTGTCTGTCTCTCCCTCTCCCACTCCCTCTCCCTCTGTCTGTCTCTCCCTCTCCCTCTCCCTCTGTCTGTCTCTCCCTCTCCCTCTCCCCCCTCCCTCTCCCTCTTTCCCTCCCTCTCCCTCTCCCTCTCCCTCTCCCCCTCCCTCTCCCTCTTTCCCTCCCTCTCCCTCTCCCTTTCCCTCTCCCACTCCCTTTTTCTGTCTCTCCCTCTCCCTCTGTCTGTCTCTCCCTCTCCCACTCCCTCTCCCTCTGTCTGTCTCTCCCTCTCCCTCTCCCTCTGTCTGTCTCTCCCTCTCCCTCTCCCCCCTCCCTCTCCCTCTTTCCCTCCCTCTCCCTCTCCCTCTCCCCCCTCCCTCTCCCTCTTTCCCTCCCTCTCCCTTTCCCTCTCCCACTCCCTTTTTCTGTCTCTCCCTCTCCCTCTGTCTGTCTCTCCCTCTCCCACTCCCTCTCCCTCTGTCTGTCTCTCCCTCTCCCTCTGTCTGTCTCTCCCTCTCCCTCTCCCTCTGTCTGTCTCTCCCTCTCCCTCTTCCTCTCCCTCTTCCCCTCCCTCTCCCATTCCCTCTTCCTCTCCCTCTTCCCCTCCCTCTCCCATTCCCTCTCCCACTCCCTTTTTCTGTCTCTCCCTCTCCCTCTGTCTGTCTCTCCCTCTCCCACTCCCTCTCCCTCTGTCTGTCTCTCCCTCTCCCTCTCCCTCTCCCTCTCCCTCTCCCTCTCCCTCTGTCTGTCTCTCCCTCTCCCACTCCCTCTCCCTCTGTCTGTCTCTCCCTCTCCCACTCCCTCTCCCTCTGTCTGTCTCTCCTTCTCCCTCTCCCTCTGTCTGTCTCTCCCTCTCCCTCTCCCTTTCCCTCTCCCTCTCCCTCTCCCTCTCCCTCTCCCTGTCTCTCTCTCTCTCACACACACATACACCAATAACAGCAACAGCATGAAGAAAGAAAGAAAGAAAATGAACACATTGGTTACCAGAACAGTGTTTACAGTTTAAATTTCACTAGCATCAAAGTATATCAACATTTAGACAAATATACGTTAGAAACCATGTTTGGAGACAATGTTAACCTAAAGATTTGAACTGTATAGCAGGTTTGTCATACGGAAATGAATAAGGAAAACAGACCATGTTCTTTACTTTCTGTTTCTTCACTGATGGGATGGATGGAATTAATAACACAGATTTAGTGAAATTCGAAGCATTTAGCAATGATAATATATATTGCAACCCTATAATCTAGTGGAAGGTAGGATTCTACTAAATAGTTCTATAATTATCATTTTAAAAAATTTCCAACCCAGTGTTAAATCCTTATACTATACACATTAGTTTATATTTTAGTGTTTTGATAGTAAGTAGAATACTAATTATTAGATTGATAATTTTATTTTTCACTAGATGACTCCATTTTACCTATCAGAAAATTTGGTACTAAATTAAAATATTCTTAGCCTATAACATTTCTGCAATGCTTTTAGTTAATTATTGGTAAATAAAAAAAAACTTGAGAATTTTTTTTTACTACTAATATGACCCTACTTATTTGTACTCTCAAGACTTTTCTGTTCTTTGCTTCTCTAAGATAAACATCTATCACTGTTTTCTCACAGGGAATTAGTTGTTGATTAGTCTCTCAGAAGCACTCTCTAGAAGAGGATGTTTTGAAACAAACTCTTATATATAAGAGTGACCACCTTAGAAATATATCAAAAGAGATCTTTCTCTCATTGTCACATATCATTCTTTCAACAAAGTGTAGTCTAAGTCAGATTAGTTTGTGACAACGAGATCATACTACTGGTAAAAGCATACGCCTATCCTAAACTCTTACATAATCTATAACTCAATCATTACAGTAACTGAGTCATTTGAGAATGGTAAGTTTTGCATTCTAGGTATGTATAGTATGACGACAATTTCTACTGAGTTTATTTATTTTTAGTTTTATTTATTATTGGATAGAGACAGAAATTGAAATGGGGGAGTAGAGAGGAAAAAAAAGAGAGTGACACCTGCAGCCCTGCTTCATCACTCATAAAGCTTTTCCCTTGCAGGTGGGGAATAAGGGCTTGAACCCAGGTTCTTGTGCACTATAGTGTGTTCCTTAACCAGGTGAGCCACCACCTGGCCCCCTAGTGATTTTATTATAGAGTTGAAAAATCTGTGAAACCTTCCCTCTCACATCAGGTAGTATTCCCAAACTCTCTAACCAATCTGTGACCAAGGTTGCAAATTTAATTTGCTTTATAATATCGTCCAACTTTTCAGATCTTATCTGCATCACCTAAATTTCCTCTTGAACTTTAGAGAGTTAATAATTCACTCCTTCATAAGGTAATGTGAAGATGTGAAGCAAAGGAGACTCCTTGAAGACTTGTTTATAACTTGTTTATAATCTATTTTTAAAATTTAATTTAATTTCTTTATTGACTTTTCCATCCACTTATCCCTACCCCCCTTTCACCTTTATTACTAGTCATTTAAAAGAAATTTAGTCATTTCAAAGTTGGGTAAATTACATTTCAACTGTAAATAAGCAAATGTAACCACATAGGTGTTGCATTCTCAATAAATTATTAGAGTCTGACGCAGATTTTTTTCTTCCTGACTGAAGAAGTCCCAACAGACAGAACAATCAGTCTTTACTGAGTTCTTCAATTTATTAACTGGATGGTTTGAACTCAACTTTGACCATGGGAACTGTATTTGCTAGTAAATTACATAACTAAAATTTTAAGCAGAAATCTGTGACCACTAACTACGGCTGATGGAACTAATTCCTCACAGTACATTAACCTTTATGCCTGAAGATAAATTCTTGGTCGGAAACAAAATAAACAAGAGGTTTAGCATCCAGGAAGGTGTTTCACTGGGTAGAGTACAGTCCTGGCATGCTTGAACAGGTATTCACTTTCTCTGCCTCTCTCTTTCTCTCGCACATGAAATAAATCAATCTAAAAAAAAAAATAAGTAAATAGGGGCCGGGTGGTGGCACACCTGGTTAAGCGCACACATGACAATGCGCAAGGACCCAGGTTCAAGCCCCCGGTCCCCACCTGCAGGGGGAAAGCTTCACAAATGGTGAAAAGCAAAGCTGCAGGTATCTCTCTTTCTCTTCCTCTCTCTCCTCCTTCCCTCTCAATTTCTGGCTGTCTCTATCCAATAAATAAAGATAATTAAAAATATATTATTAAAAAAAATTTTTTTAAATAAGTAAATAAATAAAGGCTTTAAATCCTGGCCTGAAGTTACAAAGAAGTTTCATGTAATGTTGATGTCGAACAGTCCGAGGATAGCTCATTGGGAAGTGAATATGTTTTGCTTAGGTTCGAACTCCAACGCACCACACTATGGTGGAAGCACCACCACAGTAAAGCTTCAGTACCGTAGTGTATCTCTTATATGTGTGTGTGATTTTTCTTCTGACAGAAGCAAAAAGAAAGAGAAAACTGACTTAGGAGCAGTGTAACTGCACATGTGTGGAGACCTAGGACTTTTTTGCCAACCCATTATCTTCAGTTTGTCTTGTTGTAAAAGATAGGCACATGACACAAGAACCTTGTGTTGGCTGACCCAGATGCATGTACAACTACTATGAGCAAGGACTCAAGTTCTAGCCCCCAGCTCTCCACCCACAGGGGGGAAGCTTCCTAAGGGGAGAAGCATGTCTGAAGATATTTATCTTTCTCTCGCCTCCACCCTTATCAATTTCTATCTCTCCTGGCAAATAAAAGAGAAAAAAAAAAAAAGGAAAGAAAAAAATAAAGACAAAAATGACAGGAGTTGTGGATTCAAAGTGCTGGCACCAAGCCCCAGGGCTAACCCAGGTGTAAAAAAAAAAAAAAGCCTTCACAGAGTCAGCAGTCATTTTTAATAAACATTCACTGAAATTATTTTTCTTTGACTAAATGGAAAAGTGATTTCAGTTAAGACAAAGAATGTGTACCCAAAATTCTGCATCTGAGAAAGTGGGTCTGGTGAGAGTGAAGCCCCAATGTTGACAAAAAAGACTTAAATATGCCAGGAATTAAAATTTTAGATAATCAAAAATGCTTTTAATAAGAACTCTTCAACTTCACCAATGTGTCCTTGAACTCCACCTCTCCAGAGCCCCACCCCACTAGGGAAAGAGAGAGAGAGAAAGAGGCTGGGAGTGTGGGTCGACCAGTCAATGCCCATGTTCAATGGGGAAGCAATTCCAGAAGCCAGACCTTCCACCTTCTGCATCCCACAGTGACCCTGGGTCCATACTCCCAGATAAGATAAAGAATACGAAAGCTATCAGGGGAGAGGATGGGATACGGAATTGTGGTGGTGGGCATTGTGTGGAGTTGTACCCCTCTTATCCTATGGTTTTTGTCAGTGTTTCCTTTTATTTATAAATACAAATAAAAAAGAAAGATAAACAGCAAAATATGGCGTGACTTTTCCAACAACCCAATAATAGAATTCACTGGTCATGTCACAAGTGTTCACTGAGCACTATTCTCTTGCCAGACATTGCTCGGTGGTAGAAAGATAGTATAAATAAATGGTTTTTCAACTCACCCACATATAAGAAGACAGTCAGTTCTGTGAGCAAATTGTGGCACTACATTGACAGGGTAAAGTTTTGTTGTGTTCAAGGGAGACTGAGGAGAGTTACTTTGGTAGGAAGAGCAGTGTCAGACTTCAGAGACTGAGAAAGATAACCTGGCATGGAAGAAGTAGTGGAGGAAGTGCCAGACATTCCAGCCTGGTGAACTTATCCATAGAGGAGGAGGAAGGCATGGAAGTCAGGGTGTCTAAGGAGTTGGGTGATAGCACAGCAGGTTAAGCGCACGTGGCGCAAAGCGCAAGGACCAGTGTAAGGATCCAGGTTCGAGCCCCTGCTCCCCACCTGCAGGGGAGTCACTTCACAGGCAGTGAAGCAGGTCTGCAGGTGTCTGTCTTTCTCTCCCCCTCCCTGTCTTCCCCTCCTCTCTCTATTTCTGTCCTATCCAACAATGTCAATATCAATAACAACAATAATAAAACAACAAGGACAACAAAAGTGAATAAATAAATACTAAAAAAAAAAAAAAAAAAAGTCAGGGTGTCCAGAGCTGTGTGTCTGTAGGGAGCTTTTATGTGTCCAAAAGAAAAAGTGTGCTGGAGATGTCTAAGTTAACAGCCACTGAAAGAGAGTATTTGTAATTACTATCCCAGGTAGCTGCTGTGTGGGAAGCTGTTGGTGAAAGACTGATAGAATAGTGATATGTGTGTCCACCAGGACCGAAGTCTTTGCCATTCCTGACTACGTTTACATCTGTCTCCTCTGATCTGACTTAAACCAAGACTTTATTGTTTCCACATAAAATTTACTTAAAGACAGAAAATGTCACAAAATGAAGTTCTTCAAAATGATTCTCTTTTCAAAAGGACAAAAATCACTTCTTTGGCAAGATTTAAAAAAAAAATCATCTCTCTTAAAAATATCTTTCCTTGAGGCACAATATTCAGACATGAGGAAATATCAGTCAAGAAGACAAAAATAAACATGCAATTCATAAGAACTGGAGCCAAGAGGAATAATACGTCAAGGACTCTAGTAATCTATTAAGTCTCAGTTCATATATATGCTTGTAGGAAACACAAACAAACTAACAAAGGAAGAAAAGAAAGAAGAATGAGGACTAAAAGGAGGAAAAGATAAAAAATCCCCCCAAACATCACAGACTTTTATTCTGTGACGTGAATTACTGGGAAGCATAGCCCTGTTCTGACCCAGACTGTAGTGGGCCAGGTTAGTTAGCTGACACTCCCTCAAGGGGTTTATGGTTGGCAGTGGTTGTTTTTGTTCTATCAGTTTTGTTTTGAGGTTTCACTAAGATCAGATCTATGCTAGCACGCATGTCTCTAGAATAATAGTATCTGGCATAATGCTGGTTCCACACATAGCAATAAAATCATGTTTTAAAGACTAGAAAAAGATATTGCTGGGAGTCAGGCGGTAGCGCAGCAGGTTAAGAGCAGGCGGCGAAAAGCCTAAGGACCGGCGTAAGGATCCTGGTTCGAGCCCCCTGGCTCCCCACCTGCAGGGGAGTCGCTTCACAAGCGTTGAAGCAGGTCTGCAGGTGTCTCTCTTTCTCTTCCCCTCTCTGTCTTCCCCTCCTCTCTCCATTTCTCTCTGTCCTATCCAACAACCACGACGTCAATAACAACAACAATAACTACAACAATAAAACAAGGGCAACAAAATGGAATAAATAAATATTTAAACAAATATTGCTGAGTGCCTATTACACTCAACTGGCACCCATATTATTTGCCGCTTTTAACATAAATGATTAAAAAAATCCATACAGGGAATGGAGGACAACTCACCTGGGAAAGCACACACTTGATTATTCATGAGGACTCCGGTTCATGGCACCGCATGAGAGCACCACGTAGATGCAAAGTAGAATTATAATGCTAGAAAAGTGAATTTTCCAGCAATTATCAAAGGAAAGGAGGTCAGCAGCATCAGTAAGATGTAAAGAATACACATCCTCCACTTTTCTGCTTTCCATATGTATCTATAGTTACTTAAATATTTGCTCAGTGTGGGCCAGGTGGTGACACGCCGCCGAGTTATTAAGCACACATATTACAATGCTCAAGGACCTAGGTTCGAGCCCCCGCCCCTGTTCCTCACCTGTAGGGGGAAAGCTTTGCAAGTGGTGAAGCAGGATTGCAGGTGTTTCTCTGTCTCCCTCCTTATCTCCCTCTTTCCTCTCAATTTCTGGCTGTCTCTACCTAATAATAATAATAATATCAATAACAATAAATAGTGAGATTTTTCTCTGTGTAGGCATTGCTATTCCTTCCAGCTTGATGTAAGAGCAAACACTGGTATGACCTCTTGGTTATGTCAGTTCCTCTTGACACTGGCCAGTATGTAAACAGAGATTTCTAACATGAGCATTAATGACTTGAATATGTAATATTCAATATGTAATGGTGATATAATTTCTCAGAGTCATTCTTGACATGCTAAGTAATGGGAATGGTCAATGTTCCTTAAATTTTCATTGAATATCTAAGAATGCAAATGGAAGTCCAGGTGCTGAGCCACTCGGTGAAGGACAAAACAAACAATGCATGTTTGCGTTATTGAGAATCTGGAAGGTAGACGATAAAACAAAAGACCAACAAAATTGGGGCAAAAGCCTGTAGATAGCAGAGAATTAAGAAGCTGCCCGTCAGGTCTAGCCTGATGTTAACTCTTGTATTGCAGTACTGTCGCTAAGTGGTTTTTGCAATTCATCTGTCTGCCCATAGCTAACACTTGTGGATGTTAAGAAACTCATCTTTCTCAGAGAGTAGGCATGCACATACAAGCAAATATCATCTATTATGTGACCCAGAGTTCTATCTTCATATATATAATTTGTTCATCTGGAAGGAAAAAGATTCTCATTTGTTTTAGTTAAAAGGTTTTGACTTTTTACTTCTATTTATTTATTGTAATTTAAGAGAAAGCCAGAAAATTCAGCCAGACAGTAGCTGTGTCTTTTGGCAGTAGAAATAATCTAATAAAAGCACCAATTTCTCAAAAGGGGGGTAGGGAGAGGGAGGAGAAAAAAAAAAAAGAAAACCCATCAGACAACAGTAATATCATTTTAGCCCCTGAAAGATTTCACTCTTAAGTTTGTGTTTTTTGGACTCAAATAGCTTACAATGGTTTTTATCCCAAGTTCATGCCACCAGAGTTGGAATTCATAACACAAATATTGAGACCAGGCAGTGATTGACAGTCCTGGCTCTCTTAATACCCCGTAGTAGGTCTTCTACTCTGGTAAGAGTTATGATTTATTTTGACAAGCCTTCTCTTGGTTTACAGGACTAGGCGTTTTATATTGGGGCTATCCCATGACTGTATATCTGGTATAGATTATCAGAATCCATAGCAAAATGGTAGACAGCCCTATCCCATGTACAGCAGATCCCTCAGAGCCTACAACTTGGTTTTAATTAAGTTATTACCTTCTTTAATGGGTAAGAACCTGGATCTTGTTTTGAGGTAGACCCAAGCAAAAATTGATCAATGAAGATAAGTTTCTCAATTAAGAGAGAGCCCCGCATTAAAATAAATAAATCAGACCTTGGATTTTTTTCTGATGTCACTGTCAATTTCTCGCCATCAAACCAATCTTTCAACACTTTTCTCAAAAAAGAGGGTTTGCATATCTTCTCTCTCTCTCTCTCTCTCTCTCTCTCTCTCTCTCTCTCTCTCTCACACACACACACACACACACACACACACTTGTATACATATAATTATATATGAAACACATAAATAAGTATACATAAGGATGGTCAATAGGCATGTGAAAAATAGTCAATGTCACTGAAGATCAGAGAGAAATAAGGCAAGGTGACAGTGAGGTATCACTTCACACCTATGAGAATGTCTTACAATAAAAAAGGGAAGAAAAAAGTGCCGATAAGGATGTGGGGACAATTTTTTTAAAAAAAACACTGAATCTACTTTTAACCCTTGAGAAATAAGTTCCTAAAATAATTTTTTAAAAGCGTTTAGACTTTGAAGAGGAAGAATCTTATATTCAGTGGAATACTATTAATTCATTGAGACTTGAATGAATGTTCGTTTTCTGGTTGACAAGTTGCTGGATTTTTTTTTTTTCTTATATTCCATTAAAGCAAAGGCTACCTTAAAAAGGGACCTTTACAATGAGAAAGTTAGTTAGTTCAACCCTTGCCAAAAAACAACCTAGTGATACCACAAAATATTAAAAATGGACCCACCATGTACTCTGAAAACCTTTTTCTTCAGTATCTAAGAAGGCAAAAGCAAGTCCAGGTGCTGAGCAAGGCACTTGGTGATATCTCATCATGATATCTGTGTATATATTTATATCTGTATCTATCCTTCTATACATTGGGTTGTTGGAAAAATCATAACGAGTTTTTGCACAGAAACACACACACACACACACACACACACACGTTATGACTTTTCCATCAACCCAGTATCTAGAATGTACAGGGACCTGGTACATGCAAGGAGTGGGGTTCACACCCTAGGTCTCCACTTACAGGGGAGAAGTTTTATGAGAGGTGAAGTTATGCTGCAGGTCTTTCTCTATCCACTTCTAGTACCCTCTTCCATCTAATTTTCTCTCTGTCTCTACCCAATAAATCGATTAATTTTTTTTAAAAGAACACAACAGAACAAACCCTAAGGATCTAGCAATATATATTGATGTTAATAGCACTGCTATTTCGCTGGAATTTTATTGTTTTCAAATAGGGCTACTTCCTGACCATAACTGATTAACCATATGAATCTCAACTGTTTCATCACAAAAACGGGATGAGAATGGTCCTTTCATAAGTAAAGTATATGTTTGGGACAGTTCCAAATGTAGTTATTAAAAAAAGGGAATGGGTGGGCAGTGGTGCACCTTGTTAAGCACACACATTGTAATGCATAAGGACCTGAGTTCAAGCCCCCAGTCCCCATCTGCATAGGAGAAGCTTCACAAGTGGTGAAGCAGGTCTGCAGGGATTTCTATCTTCCCCTTCCCCTCAACTTCTCTCTGTCTCTATCCAAAATAAATAAATATCAAAGAAATGATATAGGAATATTTTTGAGTTCTATTCAAAGCTAGAAGGTATCTGCCTCATATTTTCTTGAACCGTGAAGCTGCAGACAGATAAAGATAATGATTTTACCCAAAACTACTTTGAAATACTTTGAGGAAATAAGGATATAACTATAAAAATTCTAAGAGAACAAGTACACTATTAACTTACTAGAATTTCTTGTCCGCAAGTAATATAGTGGGAAAGTTAGCTAAGAGGAAAACAAAGGTCATATAAAACTTTTCAGTGTAGATTTTATAGAGTGTCCCTACAGGATGGCTTCCCATTTCCTTTTCAACACTTGGTTCATTAAATTTTAGATCTGAGTACTTCTCACAATACTTTTTAGCTGTGGCTAAACACACTTAATGAAAATTTACCATCTCTGTCACATTTAAACATACAGTTCAATAGCATTAAGCACATCATCGTTGTTGTGCGTTCATTACTACTATTTACACAAAGAAAACTTGAAATCTTACAAAACTAAAAAAGTGGGGACTTGAAGGGGTTGCACAGCGGGTTGCATTCACATGTTACAGCACACAAGGTTCCAGGTTCAAGCCCCTGGTCTGCATCTGCAGGGTGAAAGCTTCACGAGTGGTGAGGCAGGGCTGCAGGTGTCTCTCTGTCTCTCTCCCTATCACCCCCTTCCCTCTTGATTTCTGACTGTATCTATCCAATAGATAAGTAAAGATGATAGAAAAAATATTAGAGAGAAAGAAAACCAAGAAAATATACCCATAGGACAATAACTTATTTTTTCCCATTCCCAGGCAACTGCTACTTTAGTTTGTCTCAATGAATTTGATGACTAAGTACTTCATAAATGTGCAGTCATATAGTAGGAATCCTTTCACAACTGGTTTAACCCATTCACCAAAATATTCTCATTTTACTCACATGGAATCCTGTGTCTAAATTTATTTTATCTATAAGACTGAATAAAACTCCACTATAACTCTCATAGTGTCATGAAACTCTCTTGTCATGATATCTGTATATATTTATATCTGTATCTTTCTCTTTCTACACATTGGGTTGTTGGAAAAGTCATGAGTTTTTGCACAGAAAAACACACACCAAAAAAAAGTCACGATTTTCACATCAACCTAATTATCTATATCTATCTATCTATCTATCTATATGGTGTATATTTAAACATTTTATTCATTTTGAGTTAACTTTTCATGTGGTCTAAGTTCAAAATTTTTAACTCATGAATTCAGATTGAAATTGGTGACAATTAACAAATGAATGGAATTGAATTACACTTTTTAAAATATACCTGAAATAACAAATAAATTCCTCCTATAATGATTACAGCATATATATTTTTTTTCTCCTTTTATAATTCTTATTTTTTTCTGTTACCAGTGTTATTGACTCAACTGCTCCCAGTAGTTTTTTTTTTTTTTCCGATAGAGGCAGAGGAAAAGCAAGAGAGAGAAAGAAAGAAAGGGAGAGAGAGAGAGAGAGAGAGACACTACTCTGGTGGTCTTGAAGCTTACCCCTGTAAGTTGGGACCAGAAGTGGGAACCCAGGTCCTTGTTCATGATAAAATATGTGATTTACCTGGTATACCATGTTCTAGTCCTTGGAATACCTTTTAACTTGGGCAATTGCTTGCTTGTCCTTCAAATTTTTAGTTAAAATGTTATCTATTATGGAAGCATTAAGACATTTTTCTTCTCCACACATTCTTATAATGTATATGTTTAAATGACTCATTCCTAAGCACTTCTGTGTGCCCACAATAACATACTACTGGGAGTTGGAGTCGGGCGGCAGCACAGCGGGTTCAGGGCACGTGGCGCAAAGCGCAGGGACCGGCATAAGGATCCCAGTTCAAGCCCAGGCTCCCCACCTGCAGGGGCGTCGCTTTATAGGTGGTGAAGCAGGTCTGCAGGTGTCTATCTTCCTCTCCCCCTCTCTGTCTTCCCCTCCTCTCTCCATTTCTCTCTGTCCCATCCAACAACGATGACAACAACAGCAAATAATAACTACAACAATAAAAATAACAAGAGCAACAAAAAGGATATAAATAAATATTTAAAAATCTTTAAAAAAAATAACTACTACTTACTCTTTGCATCCTAAAAAGACTGCTATAGTAGAAATGTCATCTTATTTATTCTGTAGCCTCAGATTCTCCCCCCAATTTTACTGCCAATTTTACTTCAGAAGAATAAATGCTTAAGGTCATATTCCAGTCTCCACACTTCATAGGAGAAGTTACTCGATTTTTTGACTCAACTAAGTTACTACACCATATTTGTCTTCATTCTAGGTGAAATATCGTTCCTGGGTCTGCCTTAGATGAAGTAAAGTTCATCTTTATGTGACATGTACTAATTAACAAAACTTTAATATGCTTTTTCAGTGTTGAACATTCTGTTCAGATACAAATTTCTTCAGATTATTTTCAGACCTTTAATCTTCTTCATGATTCATCTACTGACTTGTATGTTGATTGCTGGAGGGAAGTGACAAGTTCTTTGAGTTTTCAATGAAAAAAATATAGAAAGAAAAATAACAGTCTTAAAAAAAATACAAACTGTTTGGAAGCACAACTTTATAACATTTATTCTGAGTTAGGAGAATGAGAAACTATACACAGAAAATATTAACCCAGGGGGCGGAGTCAAGATGATGGATTGAGGACAATAACTATAGCCTACTCTTTGCAAATAAAATAAAATAAATAAAGCCACTCTAAACCTGAGAATTCCAAGTAAGAGCAGGATTTCTAGGCCAGTAGAAAAAGAGAAACTACAGGGAAAGAGGAAGTATGGTGGGACATTATAACTTATCTATAAGTTGGCAAAAAGGACGAAAGAAAAGAGAGAGAGCACTACCAAGTTACTGATGCTACCACGAGGCCAACCTGACTTCCTGGGCAGATGACCTCACCCATGTGTCCTGGAACCTCAGCTCCCCAGAGCCCTGCCCCACTAGGGAAAGACAGACACAGGCTAGGGGTGTGGATCCACATGCCAACATTCATGTCCAGCAAAGAAGCAATTACAGAAGACAGACCTTCCACCTTCTACACCCCATAAAAATCTTTGCTCCATATTCCCAGAGAGGATAAAGAATAGGGAACCTTCCAATGGAGAGGAGGATATATGAAACTCTAGTGGTGGGAATTGTATGGAATTGTACCCCCTCTTAATCCATAATCTTGTCGATCATTATTAAATCATTAATTAAAATATTATTGTTCAAGCCCCTGCTCCCCACCAGCAGTGGAAAAGCTTCACAAGTGGTGAAACAGGACTGCGGGTGCCTCTCTGCCTCTTTTCCTATCTTTTCCCACCCCACTCAATTTCTCTCTTGTTTCTTTTTTAATAAATAAAAAGAAAGAAAGAAAAAGAAAATATCTGCCCAATTGCCCTGCACTTGAACATACACCAAGTTAATGTTTTTCAGCTAGAAATATTTTCCTCCACGAATATGAATCAAGAAAAAAAAATTGGCCAAGTTTCTATCTCTCAGGTCACCAACACTTATAGCAGCTTCTTTCAACTCATGTTTCATTCTTTCCAAGAAGCAAGTTCATAGAGAGATTCATAAAAGTTTGAGAACATTTTCACTCGCTTCCATAGACATTTAATAGATAAAAACTAAAAGTTATAACATTAAATTTTCCTTTATTTTTTCATATGTCTTCTCCATAGTATCTGTCTATATATTCTGTGCTTTTTTTTTAAAAAATAAATTCTATGTGATAAATAATTCTGAACCCAGTGATCATGCTTCATTCAATTTTTCTGCTCCTGTATTTGGAGGCAAATGTAAACTTCATCTTGAATGCATGTATGGGTGACATTTGCATGCTGATTTCTTTGCAGCCCTAATAGTTAAATTTCAAAGCACATCTTCCCTTTTATCTTCAGCTGAATGAGACATCAAAATAAGAGCCAGATAAGGCGGAAGTTCTTTGTCTGAAACTGCCCAGGCCCGGCCAGCTGTGATGAAAACTGTCTGAAGTTTCACAGGCTTCTTGTCTGGCTTCAAGCTGATGTTTGCTTCTTTTATTTAGAGGTTTTAAAGGAATATTGCATTCTAGCACACAATACTTGAAGGGACAATGGGAGGCCTATTTGTGGTACTATCTACATATATGTCAGATTTAAAGCAGTTCTTAGATAATAAGTCATTGATTAAACAGGGGATTTACACTGGCCTTTTTTTTTTTTTTTTTGCAGTCATGTTGATTTTGTAGGTCAAACTACTATTTGGTTTTATCACAATAGGAAGTCCTTATGAAATCATTTGCTTTTCTTATTGGCAAATATAGCCCTTTGTGTACGCTAAGTTTTCTGATATCTCAATTATCAATGATTAGAGCGAGTGTTTGGGGTTTGTTTGTTTTTAAATACAAACGATATTAGTGAAAACATCTATGAATGAAATTTTGTCTGATGAATAAATGGAGCTCTTAAAAGATAGCCTGAGACATATTAAACATTTAAAAAGTCAATTTGAGAAGAGAAGGAGAGTCAACCCAGTAGGATAGATGCCTTATGATAATCAGGGCCTAGGTCGAAACCTTAGTACCACATTAAGAATACCATGGCACCAAGAAAAGGATAGTGCTGTGGTGTTTCTTGCCCTGCCACCCCCCCCCCCACACACACACACACACTCACACACCACATCACATCATTTAAGAATATCAAAAGGAATTTGTCAAGAACATATCAGAATTTTTTTAAAAAAAATCCTCTTCCAATATTCAAGAATAATCTTTATATTGAAAAAGTGTTCAAGTAGACAAGAGAGATCATTTCTAGACTATAGGTTAAAGCCTGATTGGTTGTCATCAATCAGGAGCTTTTTGTTTGCTTGTTTTTACAGAACCAGTATCTGGTTCATGTAAGATTTTACCACTCTAGCAAAGCTTTTTCATTCAAACAAGTGTGGGGGTTAAGTTTTCCCTGATATCATGGATTCCTCCACGTAGTACCAGGGTTTGAACCTGGACCATGTGGATGGCAAAGCATATGCCCTACCCTTTAAGCTGTCACAGCAGCCTGTGTTCAGCTGTCTGGTTTCATAACTTTGCAGTGTGTTTGTTTATCTAAGCTGCCATGTTATTAGAGCTGTTTTAACAGCCTAATAGTCCCCTTGTTCAATGAAGAGAAGAAATTAAAATTAAGTAATTTTGAATAAAAAGAATAGTAGTCGTTAGAGCTTTATTGCTCCTAAAGTGACTTTTTCAGAGAGAGAGAGACGACAGGACCAAAATTTCCTCTAGTGTCGTGGGGATCAGGTTCGAATTTGGTCACAAACATGACAAAACAACTGAACTATCCATGTGAATTATTTTGCTGGCTCAATTAGACTTTTTAAAAAATCAAACAAGCCAACTGGTGATATTAAGACTGTAAGAGTTTGGGGACCAGGCAGTGGTGCACCTAGTGAAGAGCATACACTACAGTGCACAACAGCTTGGGTTCAAGCTCTTGGTCCCCACTTGCAGTGGGAAAGATTCACAAGCAGTGAAGCAGATCTGCAGGTATTTCTCTCTGTGTCTCTACCTCTGTCCTCTCCTCCCATTTTCTCTCAGTCTCTATTCAATAATAAATAAAATGATTTTTTTTTTTAAAGACTGTAGGAGTTTGGGGATGGCAATGGTTAACTTGGATAGTGTTCTTGCTTTGTCACGGGCTCAGCTCAGATCTGAGCCCAGTCCCCACCACAGAAAAACATTCTACAGCTAGCTGACATAACATGATTTATATTAAGATCAATTAAGAATAGCCTGTTTTCTAAAATAGACTGAAGATAAGTATACAGAACATTTCTTGAATCCAAAATGATTGGGGAGTTTTGCTAACTATACCATTAGATAGGATCTAGTTCCTAGAAGAACTGTTGACCAAACTGGGGTATCTCACCTTCTCAGAATTCATGCATCTGAAAGTTCAATCCACTTATCTGAAAGTTCAATCCACTTATCTGACTTCACTGTCTGGCCCATTGCCTCTAATCCAAGTTCCTGTTCCTTCTTGCCTGTCTCTCCTGCACATCATACACCTGTCAACCAGGACTGTTCATTCTTCCCAGAACTTCCCCTGTGCTTTTTTTCACCTCTGTTCTTACCTCAGGATACCCCACAGCTGGAATACTCATCAGCCTGATCTTTGTCTGCTATTGTCCTGATGGTACTCTAAGTCTCATTCAATTACCTCCTAGTTGAAGAAGTTCTCCACAACACTTCTTTATGTTTTCATCAACCTGTTTGTGATTCTTCTATAGCCATAATTTCATGCTGCCTTTTTGTCAGATCTTGATGGAACAATGAATATCTTGACTACAGAGGCTGTTTCATTTAGTTAGAGTAGTTGAGTTTACAATACACCTCATCAAGAGCCTTACAGGTACTACATCAGATGTCGATAGCCACGTGGACCCAAATATAATGCCAAATACTTTGATTTTTGTTTTTAATGGCAGTGACCTACTTCCAAGTACCCATGTCTACTATACATTTTGTTTCAGTATAAAAGATCAATTTAAAACTGATCAGTTTAAGGAAATACTATTTATTGTTTCTCATAATTTTGTGTTTTGGCAACATGAAAAGTTTTAGGAACATGCTTGTGACTACAGTCACCTGAAGGTTAGATTAAAATAGGTATATTTAGAGAGGAGGCAAGATGGCAGTCAGAAGCCAAGCCTAGGGAATTTCTCCTTAAGAGACCTGTAACACCACAACGAAACCACCTCAGCATGCTTCACTTCAGACTGTGTCCAGAGACTTCAGGCATGGAATGCCAACCCTTCAGCTTCATTACTCAGCCACCAGGTTCCAGATGCTACCCTGATGCTGTCCGGACTTCCCTGGACAGATGATCCCACCAATGTGTCCTGGAGCTCTGCTTCCCCAGAACCACGTCCCACTAGGGAAAGAGAGAGACAGCCTGGGAGTATGGATCGACCTGTCAACACCCATGTTCAGCGGGGAAGCAATTATAGAAGCCAAACCTTCCACCTTCTACACCCCACAATGACCCTGGGTCCATACTCCCAGAGGGTTAAAGAATAGGAAAGCTATCAGGGGAGGTGATGGGAAATGGAATTCTGGTAGTGGGAATTGTGTGGAGTTGTATCTCATCCTACGGTTATGTTAATGTCTTCTTTTTTTAAATAAATAAATAAAAGAAACCTGTAACACATCTGAACAGCACAACTAAGAACAGTGAAGAAAAACATGGGAGATCTATAAGGGATTTTGTTTGCTTGCTTGTTTGTTTCCCCATTCCCCACCCCCAAACCTTGAAGCCAACCATTCAACTCTATGGGAGTATTCCAGAGGTAAGCCCCCAATTGAGAGAAATAACATAATAACATGTAAGACCACATTCCAGAAGTAACCTAGACCTCAGATCTCAGAAAGAAAATAAATAAATAAGTAAATAAATAAATAAAAACAATAAAACAGGTTACTGTGAAATAGTGTAGAATTCTAGAGTCAGAAAAGGAAGCCACAGCTGTACTAGACAGAATCAGCAGTGCCCCCCAGACACATACATAAGGGTACCTAACATTCTTTGTGTGAAATTACACAAGTTGGCTGCCTAAAGAGGGAGGTCTGGCTCTCCAGCAGATTTTGGCCCCTAGAGGATATCTGGGGACGTGGATTGTGCGAGTGGCTCAGGAGTGAAATCCAATGAACTACTTGTGGCTACTAGAAACCAGGAGATTAAATCTCCCAGAAAATGCAATCTCCTGCCCAGAATACCCTTGTCCCAATGTTGTGCCTAGACTGAGTCTTCTGTGAAAACAAAACCAACCAAAGCAGAACACAGCCCCAGTAGCAGTGGGAAATGAATGGGCTTCAAACCTGAGCAGGAATTTTCTGAAGGGGCAGCCTGTCTTCAGGCCAGTCTTATAGGAATCTGAAAACATTGCAAGTGTGAATGACCTCCTCTTAATTGGTCCTGAACTGCAGGTGGGTCAGAGGCAACCAAACAAGCTGTTGATCTGCTTCCTGAAATGAGGTAGCTACACCCTCAACCCAGGTCCATCCACTCACTGCTGAAGCAGGGACTTGCAGAGAAAATTACAGAAGACTCATCTAACCAACCCTATCCCCAGTTGGTAATAAAAGAAGTAGTTTTTTGCTTGCCTCTATCACCATCAAGTGTCGTCATTCATACTTACTATTTTCTTTTCTCTTTTTGTCTGCCTTTTTCTCTTTCCTTGATCGCTTTGCGTTTCTGGTTGGTCTCTCTCTCTTTTTTTTTTTCCCCTCCAGGGTTATTGCTGGGCTCGGTGCCTGCACCATGAATCCACCGCTCCTGGAGGCCGTTTTCCCCCCTTTTTTGTGCCCTAGTTGTTGCAGCCTCGTTGCGGTTATTATTGCCATTGTTGACGTTGCTTTGTTGTTGGATAGGACAGAGAGAAATGGAGAGAGGAGGGGAAGACAGAGAGAGAGGGGAGAGAAAGACAGACACCTGCAGACCTGCTTCACCGGCCGTGAAGCGACTCCCCTGCAGGTGGGGAGCCGGGGGCTCGAACCGGGATCCTTACACCGGTCCCTGCGCTTTGCGCCACGTGTGCTTAACCCACTGCGCCACCGCCCAACTCCCCTGGTTGGTCTCTTTATATCCCTTTGAGAGTGCTCTGTTACTCTGTTTACTCCTTTTCTGTCTGTGCTCCTTTTACTGTGGTAGTTGAGTTTTGATTTGTTTTCTTCTTTTAGAGGTGTGTGTGTGTGTGTGTGTGTGTGTGTGTGTGTGTGTGTGTGTGTGTGTGTGTGTGTTGTAAGTTTGCTTGTTATTTGTACTTGTGTAGTTTGTCTGTGTCTCTATACTATGTGAATATAGGAGTCTTAACAGCCTTTTTAGCAGCCACCCACACCCTACCTTTCAGCTACCAGAGACAGAGCTACAATACACCAGAGCAACAGCATCACTCACTCCTGAAACACATCAAAAGGTGACTGGCTTCATGAGTCCTGAAACCAATAGCCCAGATTTGCCTTGTTCCATACCTGAACAGCAACATCAGTCTCAAAAGATCACTTTCCCTACAAGGAACCAGAGTATAAACCACCTCCCAGTCTAGTAGGGCCATTTCAGCCACAACCAGTAAGCACACAATGAAGTGATCAACACTGGAGTCTGACTATTAAAGCCTACACCAAAACTATAGCTCCAACACATACAATCTAAAACCTGACTCAGACTTCAGTGGCAAGCCCCACCTGGCTGGTACACTGTTGTTACAGAAACTCGGGGACTGGGGTGTATTGTTCTGTTACTTGGAAGCTGCTCACTTGGACTAACCTACCTGTGTAGAGGAACTATGTTGTGCCTCACCTTCAGCCCAAGTCAAGCTAAGCCTTATCTATGTGGGATTTCTATAAGACTCTTTCCTGGGCCTCAGTTGTATCTGTAGAAGATAACAGACTCTCCATATCCAGTACAGAGATAAATGCATTGAAGAGAACATCTGTGAAAACCTACATATATAAACACAGGGCATAACTTTCAAAAAGACACCAAATATAATGGCAGGAAAAAGAAAAAAGAAATTTTGCAGCAATGAACCAGGACGGAAGCCCAGAAAAATAATCCCGATAAGTCAGAAGCAAATACATTGATAAAACCAAACATTAATCAATGCAATAATCACACAGGTAAGAAAAAAAAAAACCTTTGATGGAAATATTACCAGAAATGGGATAACAACAAATGAGACTATGAAAGAAAACACAAACTATTTTGAGATAACTAAAGAGCTAAAAGCTGAAATAGTTGAGCTCAGCTAACTGAACAAACTAATACAGTAGGTGAGCATGATAACAAAATAGCTGAATTTAGGATTGGAGTGGAAAGAAGTGAGAATAGAACAACCCAGGCAGAAAAAAAATAGCAAGGTTGAGGATGAATTAGAGAAAACAAAAAAAGAGAGAGAAAGAGAGAGATTAAGAGACATTTGGGATGACCTCAAAAGAAGTAATAGAAGGGGACTGGGCAGTAGGACACTGGGTTAAACACACATAGTGTAAAGCACAAGGACTGGTACAAGGATTCTGGTGCAAGCTCCCAGCTCCTCACCTGCAAGGGGGTCAGTTTTCAAGTGGTGAAGCAGGTCTGCAGGTATCTATCATTCTCTCCCCCTCTGTCTTCTCCTTGTCTCTCAATTTCTCTCTGTCCTATCCAGTAACAGCAACAACAACAATGGAAAAAAGATGCCACCAGGAACAGTGGATTTGTAGTGCAGCCACTGAACCCTGGAGGCAAAAAAAAAAAAAAAAAAAAAAAAGTAATAGATGTATTATTGGTTTGCCAGTGGAAGAAAGAAAAGAAGGGGAAGAAAGCAAGATCCTTCCCAGCAATAAAAGTCCTGGCCCGCTCAGATGGTTTTAAAAACGAGTTCTACAAAAAACTTCAAGGATAAGTTTAAACCTATACTTTTTAAGCTCTTCAAAAATAGTGTAGACACAGGAATACTCCTTTCCCTTCCACCTTTTATGAAACTGAAATCACCCTGGTCCCCAAAACAGAGAGAGAGAGAGAGAGAGAAAACATAAAAAGAAAACTACAGACTAATATTTCTGATGAACATAGATCTTAAGATATTGAACAAAATTCTAGCCAACTAGAAATAGCAATATATATTTTAAAATGTTGTATATCATGACCTAGTGAGATTTATCTCAGGGATATAAGGCTGGCACCATATAAATAAATCAACATGATGCAAAAAGAAAAAAAAAAAAAAAACCATATGATTATATCAGTAGATGCAGAGAAAGCCTATCACAAAAGTCAACCTCCTTTCATGAACATGAACAAATCACTACATAAAATGGGAACATATGGAAAATTCCTTCATTTAGCTGAGTCCATCTGCTTAGCAAACCTACAGCCAATCATACTAAATGGTGAGAAACTGAAAGCATTCCCATTCGGATCAGGTACTAGACAGGGCTGCCTACAATTACTATTATTATTCACCATAGTGTTGGAGGTTCTTGTCATAGCAGTCAGGCAAGAGGAAAGAATTAAAGGCATACAGATGGGATGATAAGAAGTTAAATTGTCACTATTTTCAGATGATATGATAGTATGCATAGAAAAACCTAAATAATCGAGTAGAAAACCCCTGGAAATTATCACTCAATATAGTAAGGTATCAGGTTACAAAATTAATATACAAAAGTTGGTGACACCTTTTTATGCAAACACTAAGTAAGGAGAAGAAATCTAGAAATTAGTCACATTCACTATAGCAACAAAATAAATAAATAAATAACATCTAGGAATAAACCTAGTGGAGCAAGTGAAAGACTTATATGCTGAAAACTGAGGGACTGTTCTAGGAAATAGGAAAATACACAAAGAAATGAAAAGTTATCCCATATTTATGGGCTGGAGAAATTAATATCATCAAAATGAGTATTCTACCCACAGTCATATACAAATTTAATGCCATACCCATCAAAGTCTCACCAATTTTTAAGAAAATAGAAAAAAAAAGCTACAAACATTTATCTGGAGCTAGAAAATACTTGTAATCACCAAAGAAAACTTGAGAAAAAGAGAACAGAACTGGAGGCATCACACTCCCAGATCTCAGACTATATCTCAGGGCGAGTGTAGTTAAATGTGCCTTGTACTAGAACAAAGACAGACACGGTGACCAGTGGAATTGAATAGAGAGCCCAGAAATAAGCCCCTATACTTACAGTAATCTAATTTTTTATAAAGACCCCAAATTATTAAATCGAGAAAGGAGAGTCTCTTCAACAAAAGTTATTGGGGAAATTGGGTTGAAACAAGCAGAAGAATTAAACTGAACTACTACTTTTCAACACACAAAAATGCAACTTCAAATGGATCAAGAACTTGAATGTTAGACCAGAAACTATTGAACTTAGATGAAAGTATTGACAGAACTCTTTTCCATCTGTGATCTGTAGGCATCTTCAATGACATGAGTCCAATTGCAGGGAAGACTAAAACAAAAATAAGTCAATGGGACTACATCAAATTGAAAAGCTTCTGCACAGCAAAAGAAACTACCACCCAATCAAAGAGATCCCTTACAGAATGGGGGAATATCTTTACATACCATACATCAGAAAAATGCTAATAACTAAAATATATAAAAAGCTCACCAAACTTAGCAATATATATATATATATATATATATATATATATATATATATAATTTCTTATTATATTTTTTTATTTATTGGATAGAGACAGCAAGAAATTGAGAGGAAAGGGGGGACAGAGAGGAAGAGAGACAGAGAGACACCTGCAGCACTGCTTCACCGCTCGTGAAGCTTTCCCCTGTAGGTGGAGACCGGGGACTTGAACCTGGGTCCTTGCATATTGTAACATGTGCGCTCAACCAGGTGTGCCACCACCTGGCCCATATATATATATATATATATATATATATATATATGGAGAGAGAGAGGATATGAACAGAAGGTTCACCAAAGTGGAGGTAGAAAGCATACTGGTTATGCAAACAGTCTTGCCGGGCTAGCATAAGGGTGTTTCTTCCCGGGCACGTGCTCTCTGGGTTGGAGAGAACTCGACCAGAGCCAACCTGGGCTGCTCCTTACTCAGCAACGCTGGAGAGAGACCAGAACTCATGGTGGAGCAGGAATGCAATGCAATGCCTTTATTGATCAGAGACAGTGCCTTTGTATATCTCTTTAACCGTAAGTGGCAAGTGGGAAAAGGAAATGGCTAGGAGAGGGGGTGGAGAAAAGAAAAGAGTGTGAAGGTAGAAAGCTTCCATAGCAGTTGTTGCGAAGGTTCTAACCAGCGGGACTAACCAGTGTCCTGCAGGCAGGGCGGGTCTCAGGCAAAACAATGATTATGTAAATAGACCACAGCATCAGAGCAGGGGCGCTGCCCAACACAGCCTCTCATGCCTGAGACTCCATAGTCCCAGGTTCAATCCCCTGCACCACCATAGCCAGAGCTAAGCAGTGCTCTGGTAAAAAAAAAAAAATTCACCAAAGAAGACCTGCAAAGGGCCAAAAGCCACGTGAAAAACTGCTCAAAGTTTTTATTGTCAGAAAAATGCAGATTAAGGCAACAATGAGCTACCACTTCATCTTTGTGAGAAAGTCATAGACATACATCAGAAATCACAGTAACAACAAATGCTGAAGAGGTTGTGGGGACAAAGGAACCCTCCTGCACTGCTGCTGGGAACTTGGTTCAACCCCTGCAAGTCTGGAGAACTCTAAGAAGGATATAAACGGTCCTTCCCTATGATCCTGTAGTTCCTCTCCTGGGGGTATGTCCTAAAGAATTAAATCCATCTATGCAAAAAGATCTGTGTACACTAATAAAAATTAAAAGATTTGTGTATACCTATGCCCATAGCAGTACAATTAGTAAATAGAACCTGGAAGCAACTTAGGTGTCCAATAACACACTAGTGTCTAAGAAAATTGTGCTATATAGACTCAGTGGAATACTACTCAGCTATTAAAAATGACATATTCACCTTCTTCACCTCAGCTTAGAAGGAGCTTGAAGGAATCATGTTAAGTGAGATCAGCCAGAAAGAGAAGGATGTCTATGAGATGATCTCACTCATGGACAGAACTTGAGAAATAAGAACAGAAAGGGGAACACAGTAGAACCTGGGACTAGATTTGGTGTATTGCACTAAAGTAAAGGACTCAGGGGCAGCGATGGGGGCTTTCAGGTCCTAGTTCACAATAATAGAGGGGGAATGAGGCTGGGTGTGAGAGTGTTTTGCAGAAAACTGAGAAATTTTACACATGTACCAACAACTGTATTTACTATAAACAATCCCCCACACACACCAATAAAAATAAAAATTTTAAATATGGCTTCTCAGCAGTATTATTTACACATTTTTCTTCTTTGAACTACCTGGCAGCTGGGGCTTCTTGGTTTTCTTCTTCTTATCTGTTCATCCTCCACTAGAAATAATATAGTGGTTTCTTGGTATTCAAGAAAGAAAATACCAAAACTGCATAATCTATGTAGATCTGAACTTCAGAATTCACACACACCAAAAAATTCCTTTTGTCCTATAGTGGACATGGCAACTCACAAAGAAAGAAAAGAGGGTGAAAGAAGTGAGACCAAGTTCCCGACATTAGGAGCTAGAATTTGCAGTCAGATGTGCTCCGACCTCCCTTCCCAAAGTAGGAAATGACTGGGAGCTATTATTGTAACTGTCTGTAAAGGTAGCTTTTCCTTTAAAGAAACGGCAATTTATTCAAATCATTGGTTTTTCTTTCATCTTTAACTATAGGCTTATATGCCATTAGATTCAAGAAAATGAGAGCTAGAAACATCACAAACATATGAATCTTTGTATCTCTGTTCAAAAATGAGGCCTTAAGTGACATCCAAAAATGACAAATACATATAGATCCATATATTAAACATTGTTGCCTCCTGATTTCTCTCTCTCTCTCTCTCTCTCTCTCTCTATCTCTCCCCCTCTCTCTCTCTTGCAAGACCCTGAGCCTCATGCATATGCAAGTTCACAGCTCTGGCAGCTTTTATATTCAGGTAGAGACAAGGAGGGACACTGAAACGCCTCCCAGGTGGTTCCCTGGGCTCCAAACTAGACCAAGGGCATAGAAGGTCAATCAGTCACCCCTACCAGGGCATCTCTCTCTCCCCAGTCCCAATGTTTTCAAAGCATGTTTATATTTCACCTTTATTCAAAAGTCTAACAGTCAAATATCTACTGTTCCCTCTTAATTTATTTTTGCATTCCTTTTTTTTTCTGAAAAAAGAAATTAGGATTGCTATTTTAATCAAAGATTAATAACTATGACAACATGTCAGTGATAATTCAGTCTTCTGCACTGATATTTAGCGTAGTATATTTGTTTTTTTTAAAATAAAATCTATTAGTAAAAGTCTTTCTCTCTCTGTCTCTCTCTCTCTCTCTCTCCACTTATCCCTCTCAACTTCTCTCTGTTTCTATCCAAAATAAGTAAGTTAAAAAAAATTTTTTTTGGAAATACCGACATATTATACAATATCTGAAGAATATAAGCAGAATGATTGAAATATTTAAAAAGACATACCAGACATTGAAAAAGCTTATTTGAGCAAAATCAATTGTCTTTGCTAATTTTCTTTCTCTTGCTTGATTTTTAATCAGTGTTACCAGGTATCTATGTCAGCTTCTAAAATGGCTTTATAATTGTAATTTATTCCAGGACTAACATTCACACATCTACAAGACTGGAGAAAGGAAAACAATCTGGAAATAACCTCTGCAAATTTGTAGGCAAAAAGCTAGCCAATAAATAAATAAATAAATAAATAAGCTAGCCCAAGAGGGAAATATAAGAGGAGGAAACATTCTTCTTTTCCTTCACACCTCTGTTTTGGTCTTTTTTTTTTTTTTTTTGGAAAAAAAAAAAAAGGAAGAAGAAGAAATCTTTCAGGTAGGTTCAGTATCAGCATCTCCATCTCTTTGGATTGGTTGTTACTGTCAGTCAGACTTAGCAAAGTCAAACATATGCTTTTTCAAAATGCACAGAAGTGAAAATATTGCACACCAACCACCCTTTTCAGGAAATCCACATTAAACTCCAAATGTAAGATAAAGTCAAATGGAGACACAGACAATTCTCCAGGGATTTGTGCTTTCAATGGTACAACTCTTCAGAATTGTATTTTCTCAATCGTTAACTTGAGCACATGAACAAGAGAAGAACAGTGGTTCCCATGTCTCTTTAACACCTTATACCATTGCGGAAAACATTCCCACAAATACAAAAAATAATGTAAATTCCATCTCCAGCTTCACCCAGTGATTCCCACTGTTGAGATCTTAATTCTATTTGATTGGAAGCACACTCTTGAACAACTTAACATGATAAAACTGAACAGGTTTATTTTGAAATGATCTCATGAATGGCTATATTTTTTGTATTGGCCTTCATAAAAATAAATAAATAAATAAACAAACAAGCAACCCAAGAAAGGCAAATGAGAATAGAAAGTGGGAAAGCTAAAACTCTTTTGTACATAATGAAAGTTCTATCTTATGGTTAGAAAAAGCATCTTTACAAAGTATGCTGTTATGAACATAGATGTACACACATCTCCATGGATGGGTGTGTTTGTTTCCTTTGGATAGATTCCCCGGGAGATGATTTGCCAGCTCATAGGCAAAGTCCACTTCTAGTCTTCTGAGAGACAATTTACATTCCCACCAAAAGTGTAAAAAGGTTCCTTTACTCTCTAACATTTGATGTTACTGTCCTTTTTGTGTATGACATTGTCACAAGAGTGAAGTGGTATCTCATTGCTGTCTTAATTTACATTTCTCTGATAATGACTGACTTTGAACATTTTTTTCTATATTTGTTGGTCTTTTGGGGATATCTCCTTTGGTGAATATTCTGTCTGAATTCTCTCTCCACTTTTGAATGAGATTGCTTGCTTTTGTTTTATTGCTGATTTTAATGAATCCATTATATATTTATATTCAAAGCAGCAGAATTTGTAATGGTCTAAACTTGGAGACAACCTAAGTGTCCAAAAACAGATGAGTTGTTAAGAAAGTTGTGCTATATATACACATGGGATACTACGCAGGCATTAAAAATGATGTCATTGGAAGACAATATATTGACTAGACCTTGGCCTAAACCAGCCCAGGCAGTCTAAAGAAACGTGGGCTTGGTGGCTCTTAAAATGATGAATACAAAAAGCTGAAATGGATCACTGGCATCTCATTTAATACTTATCTCTCTCATGCTGATTGACCCTTGAAAGCTAATATAGATAGCATATTGAGGGGCACAGTTGGGGGAGCAAAGCATAAACAGTCACATACAGTTTCAGACCTTGAATGCTTTTCTTTCTTCACATGCAACTCAGGCATCAAAGTTTGACATCCTCGAGGAAACACGAAAGACATGTCTCTGATATCTGATTACTGTAAAAAATGGCGACTAATCCCTAGCACTGCAAAAACGGTATCATCTGTTTTCCATCTACACCATGCCTCGGCCTCACATGAGCTTAATGTGCAGCTTGGCGATAAGAGAATCCGGCATGAAGCCCAGCCAGTCTATCTTGGTGTTATTCTCGATCGCACTCTGTCATTTTACGAACATCTCATAAAAACTGCAGCAAAGGTGGGCGCGAGGAATCACATCATTGCAAGACTGGCCAGCTCCTCATGGGGCGCGAGCGCTTCCACACTATGATCATCCTCTCTGGCATTATGCTATTCCACTGCAGAATACTGTGCCCCAGTATGGTTCCGTAGCCCCCATGTCCACTTGGTCGATTCCAAATTATATTCCTCCATGAGGATCATTTCTGGAACCATCCGTTCCACCCCGGTTCCATGGCTGCCAGTTCTTAGCAACATCGCCCTGCCAGATGTTCGTCGGGATGCGGCATCATCTAAGTTCATTTCCCACGTCTACACTCGACTGGACCTGCCAATATACGCGGATATCTTCGCCCACCCTGTCCAACGCTTGACGTCTCGTCACCCAATCTGGTCCCCTACGCCTACACTGAACTTCTCTGTTCCAGACTCTTGGAAACAGAGCTGGCAGTCAGCTGAGGTAAAGAACAAACACCTCATCACAGACCCCTGCGAGCGTCAATCCAGCTTTGACCTAGCACTTTATGATTGGGCCCTCCTCCATCGCTATCGAACAGGCCATGGCCGGTGCGCCGCTATGTTCCATCGCTGGGGAGCCAGAGACGACCCGAACTGCCCCTGCGGCTCCAGACAGACTATGACCCACATAGTCAACGACTGTCACCTCTCCAGATTCAAAGGAGGTCTCGAAACTTTACATCAGGCTCAACCTGACGCTGTTGACTGGCTACGGAAGAAGGGCAAACGCTAGAAGAAGAAGAATTCTATTAACCAAAGCAATCCTCTGCCAACGTTTACATTTTGACTTTGCCCATTAACATGCCTTTAGATCCAAGCCTTCTTCTTCTTCTTCTTCTTCTTCTTCTTCTTCTTCTTCTTCTTCTTCTTCTCTTCTTCTTCTTCTTCTTCTTCTTCTTCTTCTTCTTCTTCTTCTTCTTCTTCTTCTCCTCCTTCTCCTTCTCCTTCTCCTTCTCCTTCTACTTCTTCTTCTTCTTCTTCTTCTTCTTCTTCTTCTTCTTCTTCTTCTTCTTCTTCTTCTTCTTCTTCTTCTTCTCCTCCTTCTCCTTCTCCTTCTCCTTCTCCTTCTCCTTCTCCTTCTCCTTCTTCTTCCTTCTTCTCCTTCTCCTCCTCCTCCTCCTCCTCCTCCTCCTTCTCCTTCTCCTTCTTCTTTTCCATTTTAAATTGTTATTTCTCTTTCAGAAAGACCAAGACTTTCTGGGTCCTCTTCAAGATGCTAAATATTTTTTTCAGTTATTTAAAAAAAATTATTATAACTATTATCATTTTCATCTAGAGAGTCCTTCTGAAATCTTCAGGTTATTATGCAATTTATTTCCACCCTGTAGTATTCATATTTTAACTTTTACCCTTTTTTAAGTATATATATATATATATTTCTTTTTTAACTTTTACATTAACTTTTACATTTATTTATTGGATAGAGACAGCCAGAAATTGAGAAGGAAGGGGAAGATAGAGATGGAGAGAGACAGAGAGACACCTGGAGCCCTGCTTCACCACTTGCAAAGCTATCCCCCTGCAGGTGGGGACCGAGAGCTTGAACCTGGGTCCTTGCACACTGTAATGTGCGAGCTCAACTAGGTGTGCCACCGCCTGGCTATATTTTTCTTTTTACTAACATATTCATGATTGTGAGCAAAGATTTACTTTAAACTGTTTGCGGGGGGTTGTATCATAACTTTGCCAGTTACAACTATAACTTTGGAAAAACTACTCTCAACTTGTACTTTTGTCAATGATCTCATCAGAGAAATGGGGATAATCAGATACACTTCAAAGAGCTTAATAAGGATGAAATGGTTAGATATCTCTAAGTTCAAAGGAGAGTACCAGCAACATAGTAAATTTGGGGTAACTGATGTTTTTATTGCCAAGATTACATTTTTTTTTTTAACCAGAGCACTGTTCAGCTCTGGCTTATGGTGGTGTAGGGGATTGAACCTGGGATTTTGGAGCCTCAAGCATGAGAGATGAGAGTCTGTTTGCGTAATCATTATGCTACCTACCTCCACACATTTCTTTTTAAAAAATACTTATTTATTTATTCCCTTTTGTTGCCCTTGTTTTTTATTATCATAGTTATTATTGTTGTTATTGATGTTGTCATTGTTGGATAGGACAGAGAGAAATGGAGAGAGGAGGGGAAGACAGAGATGGGGAGAGAAAGACAGACACCTGCAGACCTGCTTCACTGCCTGGGAAGCGACTCCCCTGCAGGTGGGGAGCCGGGGCTCGAACCAGTATCCTTACGCAGGTCCTTGTGCTTTGTGCCACGTGTGCTTAATGCACTGAGCTACCGCCCGACTCCCAAGATTACATTTTTTACTCACCAAATGAATCTGAATATATCCAGACATGTTCTGATATTTAGCAGACTGACATGGTACCTTCTCAGCAGCTGTGAGCAAAGCTCATCCTTATGACGCAGCTGAAGCTTTAGGTCATGTGCTGAGTAACTTCTTCTCTCCTTAAACGGTCACTGTCTGCTGTTGTTGGCCCTTCTCCTCAACTTTAATTGTGATTCTACACTACCAAGGATTAAATATTTCATACCCGGTCTCACTCAGCTTTTCTTCCCTTTCTCCTATCAGGCAGATAGCTCATGGAGTTAGTTTCTCACAGAACATACACAGGGCTAAGCTAAGAAAGGAGGGGGAAAAGAAGGCGTATCACCCACAGAGATTCCTGATCAGCGCAGAATCTTCTGGGTCTAAGCCCGAGGGTAGACGTGGATCAGGTTTACTGTCCTTCTAGCATCTCTAATTCTGTCCGTGCTGGTTTTGTTCATGAGACAGTACACACTGAGGGCACCAATTGGTTAAGACACTCAACTCTGTCTGACTTCCAATTATTGAAAATTCCTTCCAGATTCAGGCCTTAGGTTGTCTGTCAATCTTAGTTTATAAGGTCATAAATTTACATCTTTCTGTCCTTCCAGGAGTCTGGAAGTTGTGTACAGGGGGTTTCTAGACAGAGGCCATTTTTTTTTAAGCCAGAAACTATGTTGACCTAATTGCCAAGTTTATTTGGCTCTTGTTTTCGTTCAACCTAAAAATTTGGATGAGAACATTATCCAGGAATAACTCTTCCTTAAGTAAACATAATAATGTTATTAAGTAGGAAACACATAGACTCTCAAACCAAGGATTCTAAAATTTCCAGAAAACTGATTACCCTCTCATGAAGTTTTCTTTTGGGGGACATGTGGCTTGTGACCCTCAAGTAAAAACTCACTTTAAGATGTCAATGATGATATTTGGGTATTATTTTCAAGAGTTTTCAATATATACAGCTAAGTTTCTGGTATCACAGGTAATGCTATTCAATATTTACAGGTCTCTGGGTATTTATTCCAGTTTTTTTTTTTTAACTAAGCTGTGAGTCAAAATGTAAAATCAGTATATTTTTCACTGAAACTTAAAAATCTGAAATAGATATTTTGAAAGTGTTTCTAGTTTCTATGTGTGCCACTCACGGGCGAACAGTTATGTTTCATAATTTTTATTTTGAAAAATAACATTTGATAAGTTTTACTGTTTGTGTTCACTCTATGCTTATCACACTACCCCAGGTAGAAACAACTTTATAAAACACCCCCCCCCAGACACAAACACAGAATTTGTAAAATATATGAATCCATTGATTAACCACTAGAAGAAAAAAGGCTGCAAATGATTCCAAATTTTCATTTAAAGAAATGATAAAGTATGGTTTGGGAGGCTAGGAAGCAGTCTACTTAGTATTTCTAACTATGGGTATTTTCCTAATTGCAAATTGATAAATAGATTTATTAGAAGTATTTTGTTGTTGTTGCTAAATCTTTTAAAAATTCCACCATTTTCAATTAGGCAAATAAATGCTGATGAATTGATCAATCCAATCAAATTTAGATGCTAACAAAGTTATATTGTAAAAAGATAAATCAGGGGCCAGGTGGTGGCATACCTGGTTGAGGGCACTTGTTACTATGAGCAAGTGCCTGGGTTCAAGCCCCCAGTTCCCACCTGCAGGGGAAAAATTTTGTGGGTGTTGAAGCAGTGCGGCAGGTGTCTCTCTTTCTTGCTACTAACCCCTTCCCTCTTAATTTCTGGATGTCTCTATCCAATAAGTATTAATAACAATGCCAAATAATAATAATAAATCAACCAAAGGAGCTAGAAGAATAGCTCATTGAGTATGGTTTGCGCACTGCACTGTGTGGGAATAAGTTGACAAAGAGGGAACTCCTGGTGCTGTGTCTCTCCTTCTCTTTGCATCTTTCTATGTGAATTAAAAAAGTGACATTATACATGTAAGGTCATTTAAAAGCAATGTAATCGGGAGTCGGGCAGTAGTAGTGCAGCGGGTTAAGCGTGCATGGAGAGAAGCGCAAGGACCAGCCTAAGGATCCCGGTTGGAGCCCCCGACTCCCCACCTGCAGGAGAGTCGCTTCAGAGGCGGTGAAGCAGGTCTGCAGGTGTCTCTCTTTATCTTTCCCTCTATGTCTTCCCCTCCTCTCTCCATTTCTCTCTGTCCTATCTAACAATGACGACATCAATAACGACAACTACAACAATAATTTTTTAAAAAGCAATGTAATCATCACCAACAACGAAAAAAACCATCGGTGAATATTTAATTGGTTATAAATTCCAACATTTCAATGACTTGGTTCACCATCATTCCTATTGTGAATTATGCATTTTGTGATGGTAGCAGGTTTCTAGAATTCTGCCTCGGAAAGTGAATTGGACAGAATCTAACAAATCTATTTCTGAGTAGTTGCAATTGTGTCTGTTTAGTGTTAATAACGAGTTTGGGAATTTTGAAAAGTCCATTCATGTGCTCACTTGACTAACAGTTTCTATGTGAGTTCTATGTTTTTCACTTTCCACAAAGAAAGCACTCTACCTGGTAAGCTATTTCTCCAGCCCAATCTATTTTCTCAAGTAGAATTGTGTTCATCTATCCATTTTGAAATGACTCTTAAGTTCATCTCATACAAATACTCACCCCCATATCCGATTTCCTTAAGAGAAAGAACAACTTTGAAAGTGTTTCTTATGGTTTTGATTTGTTTCTTATGGTTTTGATTTTTTTTGTTGTTGTTGTTCTCAAAGAACTTCGCCATGCCTGGGCAACATTTTCAGAGAGCACACCAGAGAAAGAGATGGAGCAGAAGGGGAGAAAGACGAAACAGCAGCAGTTCACTGGAAGTTAGACTCAAGTCTGGGTCCTGCCATGACATAGCAAGCTCACTGTCCCAGTGGGCTATTGCGCAGGTCCCAGAGTGATTTTACGGCACAGTCTGGCTCATCATATGTGAATTCTTTTTAAATACAATAGTAATAGTCCCTGAATCATGAAGAAAAGACATTTTAAATACTTTGGCAATCATAAGTGTATTTCTGGGAATAGTAAGGGTGGATACCTGAAGACAGAATGTGTTGGGAAACCTTTATATACCATGCACTCACCATAATTACATGCTTTGGTAAAAGAGACCAAAGTAATTGACTGACCAAATGACTTTTACAGCATTGTCATCTTCTGGGAATCTGCTGACTCATGCTATCACTTCTGAAAGAACTAATGCTTGATATGGCTTCAATGTTAGGACAAAAATATTTCTGTAAATCTTTTTGAGCTAGTCAAACATCTCATACTTATTATTTTGCTTTTATTTAACTATTCAAATAACTATTGACCATACACTGATACTGAATTTACTGGGAAAAGAAGATAAGAAGTTATCTCATCTGTAAATTATAAGAACACATCTTAAGGTGATTTACTACGAGCTTTAGGATATAGACGGTGATAGCTGGGACTTAAGGAATTACTACAGAAATAGTACTTATGATAAAGAAATAACATGATAACAAGATCATAATGATGTATAGTAGAATGATAAAACACTTGTTACATCTTATCCTGGTCCCAAAATAAGTTTGATTCTATTAGAAAATGGTGGAGAAAAAAAAAAATCATACTTCTTATGCAGAACAATATTTTGTAGATGGGCTGTTATACCGAAATGCAATACTAGTTGGCCAGGTGATTGTGCGCCTCATATAGCACAGATATTATAGTGCACAAAAACCCAGGTTCAAGCCACCAGTCCCCATCTGCAGGAAGGAAGCTTCATTAGCAGTGAGGCAGAGCTGCATATGGGGACTGTCTTCTTCTTTTCTCTGAATTTCTGCCTGTCTTTATCCAAAATAAATATATAAAGTATTAAAAAGAAAAAAAAACAAATGCCAGTTAAGGAAGGTACATAAAATGCATTTTTAAAAATTATTAGTGGATTGCTAAGGGATTAATGGCTCCTCACTGTTTTCAACTGTATTTCTTGAAAGGGAATGGCTCTGTCTGGTAGATATATCTGTTTGGGGACAAAATGAACAATTTCTCCCCAGGTTGCCTTTAACGATCTGCAGATTAGAGCATTTTACTTTATGAAGATTAAATTTTGAGTAGGATAAAGCATACATCATAAAATATAGAATAATTTAATTAATTAGTGAGGTTTTCCAGTCTTATACAAAAAATAAGATTAGAATATAAAACTCTTTTTTAAAAAATATTTATTTATTTATCCCCTTGTTTTATTGTTGTATTGTTGTTATTATTGATGTCATTGTTGGATAGGACAGAGAGAGATGGAGAGAGGAGGGGAAGACAGAGAGGAGGAGAGAAAGACAGACACCTGCAGACTTGCCTCACTACCTATGAAGCAACCCCCCTGCAGGTGGGGAGCCTGGGGCTCAAAGTAACCGGGATCCTTATGCTGGTCCTTGTGCTTCGTGCCACATGGTCTTAACCCAATGCACTACCGCCCAACTCCCAAATTCTTTTTTTAAAATTTTTTATTTATGAAAATGAAACATTGACTAAACCATAGGATAAGAGGGGTACAACTTCACACAATTCCCACCATCAGAAATCCATATCCCATTCCCTCCCCTGATAGCTTTCCTATTCTTTAACCCTCTAGAAGTATGGACCCAAGGTCATTGTGGGATGCAGAAGGTGGAAGGTCTGGCTTCTGTAATTGCTTCTCCGCTGAACATGGGTGTTGACAGGTCGATCCATACTCCCAGTCTGTTTCTCTCTTTCCCTAGTGGGGAAGAGCTCTGGGGAAGTGGAGCTCCAGACACATTGGTGGCATTGTCTAGAATATAAAATTCTATACCCACATCTGCAGGCAGAAGCCAGTCTTTATGAACATCAATGTTCATAAACTTACAGTTCATAATAACCCAAACTTGGGAGCAAATTGGATGCTGAATGACAGATGAATGACTAAGGAAGTTGTGGTAAATATATACAATGGAATACTATGCAGCAGTTTGGAATAATGGGTCAGACCCTCTGTGATATTGTGGTTAGCATTTGAAGGCATACTGTTGAGTGAGACAAGACAGAAAGAGAAAGACCAATTTTGAAAGATTTCACCTACCAGGTGGAATTTAAGAATAAAGGTCATAAGGTGAAACTTGGACTGGGTGTGATCCATTCCACCAAAGCAAAGGACTCTGGGGAAAGAAGGAGAGAAACAGGATGAAGAGACACTGGGGACCTGGTTTCTCTCCTAGACACCAATCAAGAGGAGATGAGAGGCTGTGGCCTATGTGTTAGAGTTTTTACCATAAACCACTAACCTCCCAATAATGTTTTTTAAAAATATATTTATAACTTTAAAAAAGGAGTATCTGTCTCGTCATTTTTAACATCAATCTGTAATTCTTATTAGTACTAATAATGCAAAGTGTACAATTAACTGCAAAGTAAAAATTATCAGTGAGTCTCAGTGAGGTTCATAATTTTAATCTGTCTTCTGTCAAGTTTAAATCAAAGAGCCAAACTCACCAATTTAAACTTCTTCTCTATTTTTTTATTATTTATTCTCAAGAGTTAAAATTACTGTGAATTTGGCAAAGTGAAGGAAGAAAATTAAGAGTAGAACTTAGATACTTCAGAGACTATATTCTTTTTTTAACATTTTATTTATTTATTTATTCTCTTTTGTTGCCCTTGTTGCTTTATTGCTGTAGTTATTATTGTTGTTGTTATTGATGGATAAGACAGAGAGAGATGGAGAGAAGAGGGGAAGACAAGAGAGGGAGAGAGAAAGACAGACCTGCTTCACCACCTGGGAAAGGACTCCTCTGCAGGTGGGGAGCCAGGGGCTCGAACTGGGATCCTTACACCTGTCCTTGTGCCTCAAGCCACATGCGCTTAACCCACTGTGCTACCGCCCGACTCCCCAGAGACTATATTCTAAGGTCTTATATTTACAAAAACTGAATTATTTTTTGGATTTTAAATGAATGTAAGTGTCTCATAAATTCTAGTCCTCCAAAAGTAGAAACAACAGAATCAAAGATAAAATCCAGAAGAGCTCGACTCTAAGTTTCCAGAAATTTATTTTTATTACTTTCATATCTTTCAAATAACTGCCATGTTAGATGCACTAATTTTAGGCTTTAATTTTAAGAAATGATATTGTTATTTCTCACATATTCTTTTCCAAAGACCTACAACATATAGATCTGGGTAGCTAATCACCTTTCTTGATTCCATTTTATATTTTCAAACAATGTTTACCATTCATCAGATTTTTTTGTTATTTCTTCTATGTCCTACTTCTTTGCGTTTAATTCCCGTTCCTTAGATGTCTCAGCCAAGAACTGCATCATATTGACACTAACTTAACTCTCATGACTGTAAGCTAGCTTTCCAAGCCATTAGTGCCCTTCCCCAGTCAAGTGTTAGACGGTTAGATGTGAAGAAGCAGAGCATTAGTTTACATACGTTGACATGAATAACTCAGTTACACCCGTTATGAGAGTAACTACTCAGCTTATGATGAGTGAATAGGTCATCCAACAAGAAGTAGAAAACACTGAATTGGACCTTCTATGGGAGCAGGGTGGTGAGGTGCTGACAGTTTAATGAATGACTTGTCTGTTATGACAGAAGGACACCTTACAACGCCAAGAGCAAAATAGTTGAAAGAATATGCAATGCAGGAAATGTACGCATGTTTTATATATAGGACACTTAGATTGGCTGTATCACTAACAGATGGGCAGAGCCTGAGAGATCTTATTTTATAATGTGCAACATCACCCTTGTCAGATACACTTTGAAATCCTGGAATTAATGAAGCATGACAGAGCAGAATGAGAATTCCACTATAGGTA